>NC_139837.1:5994091-6239091 GCF_963691815.1 Echiichthys vipera | reverse complement strand
CTTTATTACTTTCACAACAATAAACCTTTACACTGACTGCAAATCTGTTCAGTCATGGTGCGGTTGCTTGTTAATTTATATATATATATATATATATATATATATATCAATGAACACCAAGTATGCAGCTCTTGTGACACTTTATTGATTGATGAGTTTTTGATTACAGCCACAACATGGAGGTCAGAACACAGGTCCAACTTGTAGACATCTATGCAGACTAAGTAATATGAGAGATAGGTCTTTGTTGGGACGTTTAAAATCCTGCAGTTTTGTTCACTGCTCATAAAACCCAGATTTGGGGATAAAAAAAGTGATGAGCGTCAACCACCATGGCTGAGAGTGATATAAAGGCCTTTATCTAACAAGCTGTTCTGATTTTAAAGTTGCATATTTTGAGCAGGGAGTGAGCAAAATCCCCCAAAAGACAACAGATGCAGTTCGTGAGCTACAGGATACATGGAGAGATATAAATTGACAAATAACCATCATGGTTAAAGTTTTGGTTATGCATAACAACATCGAAAAAGCTTGAAGGAAGAGGAAGAGATTACACAAAAGGTCCATGACAATAAAACCTGCGGAGGAGAGGGATGCATGCACTAATCATACTATGATGTAGTGCTGCAACAAGCATTTGCTAACTGATTAGGCAGTTGTCGGAAATGTTACCGTTTTGTTGATCACTCAAGCATTTCAAGCTAATCAAATTAGGACAGATTGTCATATGTGATTAGTAAACAGAAAATCTACAAGGTTGATTTTTCAACTTGTTTCCGGACATTTTCCAGACTAAATGATGAAACAATTGAGGAAAATAATCGGGCGATTAATTGATAAAATAATAAGTTGCAGCCCTACTACAAAGCCAGCAACAAGTCACAGAACGGAGGAACTTGACAAAAGGGCATGAATCTGAGAAAAGGGGTCAATCTCCCTGCTATTACCCTTTAGCATCGTTTCCCAACCTCTTTTCCTTGAAGCCCCTCTACTTGTATCCAAAAAAAGCCGAGCCCCCCTGCATCCTGTTTTTTGTTTTCTGGTGTCTTTTAATTTTGTGGGGCTTCATGCTGTCATTACACCGTGTCCTAACAGCATGTAAGCATCAGACTATTGCGTCGCTTTAACGCTCTCTGTCACTTATTCATAGAATGTGTGGAACAAGCTGTAAATTATGCCCCTGAAAAACTGATAAATGTGCCGTGCACCAGCGGACTTCTTAGTGTTTAACAAGGAGCAAGCGCCATCACTTCACACAAGCCGCTGCCTCCCCAAAGCTGCCACACAAACACACACATGCAAGTGCACACACACACACACACACACGCACGCACGCACGCACGCACGCACGCACACACACACACACACACACACACACAGTGACACATTTCCCCCGAGTCTCTGGCTGGACCTTATCTGACCTGTTTAACTACACAGCACATTTTTTTAGGTTTTGTTGTGAAATGAGGAGGTCTCATTAAATTAATTATTTCAACGTTATGATCAGCTGTTCATCACATACGTTTTTGTTTCATTAATAAAATAGTGAAGCTCTGACTGCAGCAAAAACAAGGAGCAGCTAGCTGACCTGACAAAAGGCCTACAAAGTGGTCCGATATTTGTGAGCGAGCTTTTTAAAACTATTTTTATAAATTACGCAGTAAGTGTGTTATTATGAGTTTAGATATATGTGCAAATCTAATTTTAACAACCTCAGAGCAGACAAAGCCTCGCACACCCGCTGTGATCTTTTTGGCGCCCCCCTTAGGGGTTTTGAGCCCATGTTGAGAGCCATTAAGGCAACTTGATTTTTTACAGTGTGTGTAACAGCTCAGAACTAACAGCAAGCCTGAACCCAAAAGTGCGACTCAGAAAGCGGACACGTTCAGAGATGTTCACGGATCCAAAACCAGGAAGGCAGTCAAAACAGGCCAACTTATCCAATGAGGTTAGGCAGAGAACAATCAGTTAGAAAGGTCGAATAACAGATGAAACCCTATAGGGTGGATGCAAACTAGACAATCTGGCAAAATGTGTGGGGAATGAGCTGGTTTATTAGCTGCAAGGCTAATGAGGGAAACAGGGAAAAGGTGGATGGAGCAGGTCAGTTAATGGCAGGAATGGCGGGAAAGGGGTTATATGTAGGAGTCAGGTGACTGAGACAGGTGGAAAAGTCTGAGGGAGTCTGGAGGATGTAGAGAAATAGCAATAGAGGGGCATGCGGAAGTGGAAATGTGTCTGAGAAGAGGGACAGAGATGGAGAACGGGCAAGAATAAATAAACACAACTGACAGAATTTGTGACAATGTGTTGCTTGTGGAAATGTTGTCACACGCCTTAATCAGAATTCATATGTATAGACATTGCAATAAAAATTCTTGGACAAATACCCAATGTCCTGACCCATGGATATAGCTTATTAGAAAGAAATCACCTTATTGTTGGTAGATTACAAAATGTAGCACATATAAGCTATAAATGCCTATTTGTGTCACTACTGAGGGTGAAATGGATATCAAGAAGTTAACAGAGTTGAATTAGAATGCATAAATAGGTTGGTGGTGCTACCTTTTGACTTTTTCCTTAGTCTGCATCTTTTTGCGAGAACAATGTAACAGCATCAGCCGCACCATGACTGCTGACACCATTGCTTTTACATTTACGGACAGTCAATTTCTATAGTGAACGGTCTCCTGTGTCCCGGTGTGCTCTCTGGTCAATCAGCAGACTCTATCTACCTGCATATAGGAAGCCTATGGACTTATGGACTATGGCTCTCAACGTTTACACAGGAACCATTAGGCCAAAAGGTGGCCTTCCCTTATGGCAATATCCCAATATCCACTTAAGGCCCTCAAGAGGCTCAGGAACTGTTTGTGCTAAGTATGTTTGTGTTTGTCCAGTATCACCCTGTGTGATCTCCTCTGGGATTATAAAAAAAAATATGGTTCATTAATAAGGGGACAAAACCTACTATTCATTCTTCTCTTTTCCCTTAAAGCAGATGTGTGTGTGTGTGTGTGTGTGTGTGTGTGTGTGTGTGTGTGTGTGTGTGTGTGTGTGTGTGTGTGTGTGTGTGTGTGTGTGTGTGGTTAGTATCAGGTTATCTACAGTTCAAAAAGAGGGATACATTTCTCTTTGCCATTCATCAATAGTGCTTTTGATATCATCTGTGCAACAACACTGATGATCGTCATATGAGCGCATGGGTGTGCGCGTGTTTCAGTAGGGGAGCATAAGACACACACACACACACACACACACACACACACACACACACACACACACACACACACACACACACACACACACACACATGCACACACACACACACGCACACACACACGCACACACACACGCACACACACACACACACACATACTGCTGAGTACATTTTGAGATTAAAGTGACTTAGTGGCTAAAAATCACAATTTATCAGAAGACTATCTGCTGAGAAGAGAGTGAAAAAAACAAATCCCCTCTCGCCTTATCTGTCATGACAAAGCAGCAAGGAGGGGGGGTTTGTAATGAGACATTCAGAAAAAAAGGAAATAAAAGTGACTATCCAGGAGGAAAAGAGGAGGCAGAGATAAATGGAACGAGAAAAAAAAAACACGGAGACAAAAAGGGCAAGGTGGATTTCATCGCATTATCAAATAACATCTCACTTCACTATCAGCCCAGATGTTACTTCTTATCTGTATGCTTGCTGAGAAGCTTTCACTTCTACTTCCTCTATTTCCCTACAATACCATCTTTTCAGCACAAATCAGTAACTGTAAGGGCCTCTGTAATGCATGACATTCATTTGCCTACCATGCACAAAACAACTGCATGGGTTCTTAATGACAGCAAGGTCATGAGGATGATTAGCAATATCTTTCACTCTGGGGCAACTGGCTCAGGGCAGGATGTGAACCCGTGAGAGGCCTGCTACCATCTGATAATGATGTGAAACCAACAAGTTCTGCCAATAAAATGCTCGCAATCATGTATTTGTGGAAGTTGTGCTATGTTAAAAGCAAAAATATAAGATAATTTGCTTTCACTTTTAATGTTGAAGTTACCTTTAACCCCCTTTTGATTAAACCTGTATCAAAAGCATTTTTTGGACGACCTGGGGGCAGTGGAGCAGTAAACACAAGACACACTACCAACTTTTACTGCGAATTGATATGATGAAAACGTTAGCAAGCAGTTGCTTATTTACACATCCAGCAGATACGGAGCAACTTAAGCTGACATACGGAGATGGGTTTGACCTGAAATATATATATAAATAGACTTATTTTAGCTCTGTTTTGATCTCCACTAACTCCTAAATGGAAAATATCTGACCTGACTCTGCTAAATAGTGCACTACGTTCACCAGCAAGTCGCTAACTTTATCCGTCTGCTGCAGGGCCCGTAGCTTACATGGGTTCACCTGAGCTTTTCTGATGAGAACGGCTCTCTGATGCAATTAGAAACAATGCTGATGGAAGCTGTGCGACTGAACCAAAACAGCAAAGTTGCAGGCTGAAAAAGCAAAAAGGTTGAAAGACGCTTAAATGGGTTCGAATTCTCCGTGGGTTTCTCACTACGAGCGGGCACTTTCACACACATGCAGGAACGTGATCCATTGTTGATATAAAGATATGGATTATAGCCACTATATTGGTGTCAGTGACACTTAATTGTAGTGTGAGTGAGTGTTTTTTACATTCTTATCAGCAACAAAACTCTAATGTCATTCTGATGTCCTTGGTCTATTTAAACTGTTTATCAGGGCAGTTAGTGAGTGCGCTCTTTTTGGCAACAGTTTCACACCTTCACTTAACATGAGTTCCGTTTTCGAGTTCACTGACGGACACTTTGACTGTAGTACGACGGTAGTAGAGTGTTGTCATTCACGTTACACCTAATTTTTCATTGTCAGGCCAAGATTAGGATAAATGACCTTCCGCTTACCAACTCATTTCCCCAATCTAAATAGGTAAAAACAGACCCGTCCCAGTGTCCAGCCTGCCAGGCCATCAACACACACACACACACACACACACACACACACACACACACACACACACACACACACACACACACACACACACACACACACACACACACACACACACACACACACACACACACACACACACACACACACACACACACAATCTTTTTTTCTGGCATACATGCAAAGACAGACACAAAAAACACACACAGAGCTACACAGACAAACACGAGAGCACAGACATGTGGCTGTCCAGAGTCAGATTCATAATGCCGCATGATGATTGGGCGGACAGGACAAGTGCTGTCAGCTCTACTGCCAGTCGCTGACACAACACAGAGCAGCCGACCGGATATAGACCTTCAGCTCACTCACAGGCAGACTGAGGCCTACGGTCGACTGAACATACAATAAAATGACAGAACAGACAACAAACACAGATACAGTATGTGCCGTTTTCCCCTTTATTTGTATTTGTACCAGTGAAAATAAGTAACCTTCACTTATGGTCTGTATTCAGTCAATTACTGGGATTCTTAAAGGCAATGTAATGTTATAACTGCCCGTATTCTTAGGATTAGGATTCGTTAAGTAGTGCTTTTGTGTTGTTTATTTGGTTATAAAAGGACACAATTCCACTATGTTGGAAAATGAAGACTAATATAATCTAACACAGTAGAGGGCGTGATCCGTAGGAAACTGTGATTTCTAATAACAGTCGTTTTCTCGGCTGTTTCCTGAAAAAGAGGGCGTTATAAAGTGTTTTGTTTTAAGACTCCTAATCAGAAGTATGATCCTATCTTGTGCTTTTTTAGGGGGCTAGATTTAGAAGTATAGCTGTGACAGAGTGGAGAAAACGGCAACAAAGAGCCCAAAATGTTGCCAGTGTTCAACACTTTTTTCTCTAATTGTTAAACCAAAACACATCATTCCTCATGCTTATCTTGAAGAACTTGAAAAAAAGTCACGTTGAATCCTTTTTGACATCAACACGCATGTCCACACCTTGACAGATGGATGAGATGTCTTGATTAAAGTCACCTAAGAAGAAACGGTCACAGAAGAAGAGTCAAACAGGTGTCACTGTCTCAATGAATCAAACAGAGAGCTGACATCCTGTCTGAACTCCCAGGACTCACATCAATTCTTTCAGGAACATAATGGGCGTGTGATGTTTACACACTGGCCATCATGAACTTAGTGGTCTTGTCGACGGTGACGTTTGTTCGCAGGGCCGATACCCTGGAGAGAAACAATGGACACAAGACCAAACAAAAACACACTCTTTGTCCGGTGTCACCTGCTGTGATCAAACATAATTACAAAAAAAACAGAGTGATATTGTTGTTTTCTATGGCTGGGATAGAAACAGATGATACACGCAGGCCTACATGATACTCTGAGAGGACAGAGGAGCCAGGCCCTATCAACCAGTGGCAACCTGTGCTTAGCAGAAAAATCCATTTGTGCTCAGGCAGTCTAGGGATGCACAGACTCATTCTCTGCTATCCAACCCCAAAAAATCAGACTGCCTGGTCCATTGCACAGTTAAAATTCCAGACACGAGTATGTAATGGCCAAGGTTTTTCAGCTCATGCGCGCCATGTTGGAGCAGACTGCTCACATCACAACACACCATAGAATACCCTCTTACTCTGCTCTCCTCCTCCACAGCCTATACCTTGTCAGCATCTCTCTCTCTCTCTCTTTCTCTCTCTCTCTCTCACCCAAGCAGTGACGACCATGCACGGCTGGCGCCACAGGAAATTCACCGTCGAGGCAAAAACAGACATCCTGAAACACTCTCCTCGCAAAAGCAGATCGATATTACATGACGGATCATCAAAGGCATTCGCGTAAACACGTCGCCCCGCTACACCTGTCGGCCTGGCTGCATCATGGCTTCAATGTACACCACAGTAAAGCGGGCCTCCGGGCATGTAATAAAGACTGTTGACATAACGTGATCATGCGTCTGTATTTTTCACCTCCAAACCAGAGCCTGACTTGAATGCGAGCGTGTTATTTTAAATGTCCCACGAAGGATGCTGCGCCTCTACAGTAACCTTTAAACGCACCGATCGTGTTTACAGTAAGAGATTGCACTAGAACAGAAAGCTACCGCTAATATTTTCCATATTTGTTTTTTTTTAATGCCCCTTGTCTCCATCCCTCTGTCCCGCACTGTCATCCCCTCCTGTCCGAGTCAAAAAAAGGATGCTGGAAGCTTAAATATTGCGCCGCTGCACAACCAGCCGCTGGATGAACCACCAAAAAGCAGGTCATCAGGAGGAAAACACAGGCACAACCACCACCGCACACTGTAAATCATGACTTACTCAGTTGCAGATCTCTTGCGCTTCCCGCCACGGACGTCTTCCAAAAAAAAAAAAAAAAAAAAAAAAAGCAGGGTACCTTTCTTGTTTATTTCTGAGCTGAATACTCTATACCCCTTCCTCTCCTCCGCCTCCTCCTCCTCCCTCTTCTTCTGGCTGGCACCCCTTCTGTTATTGCCGAGGTGATGCCGTGGGCAGCCTGAGCGCGCAGCCCGACGATAATAGGACCCCAATGGTTTCCTCTCGAGCGAAAAAGACGCACGACGGACTTGACTGTGCCCTCAGTGGAAATCTCATGGGCGGCGGGGCGTCGTCTGGTGCAGGTTGTACTCTAGTTAGTGTATGGGTGAGGGAGAGAGAGTCGGAGTGGTATGTGAAGGGGAGTGGGAGAGGCGAAAGGATACGCCTCCCTGCCTTGTGGAGATAAAGGGGGCCCTGGCTGAGCGCGTCGACTGAGTTATCGGTCCTCCTCTCCAAACGGGGGTCCTGCTGGCTCTCCTCCAGCCTTATCATATGACGTGCAAGGAACCAGGCAGTCTGCCTCAGGGGCTGCAGAAGAGCGGTGTACGTGCAGCCTAAAAAGTGGGATCAAATCCAGATCTCCTACTCGAGGAGAAAGGACCATTCTTTCAGGGCTTTTTTTCCCCGCCCCACTTCTCCATCTAGCGGCGAAAAGGCTCGATGTCAAGACTTCTCAAGATGTGTTTTCATTCTGTTACATAAATAACCTCAGGCTCTGAATGGCTTCACAGCCTCAAGCACCTCTTTGAGTTGAGCATTGATACATTCGGAAGGTTTTATTCGGCCGAATTTCACAGTCGATAAAAAAAATGTTGACGCATTTAAACTATTTTTTGGAGTCGCATATTATTTTCTGACCCACATGATTCCTTCACATCTGCATCCTCACCTCAACCAAAATATGTTGCACATGAACCCAGCATCCAGCAGGTGGTGCTCGTGTTCCAGCCATATATTTATGGCTATACACAGTTAAAGTTTGAAAATAACAACACACACTCATAGTAATAAGCTGGTTAAAGAAATAGGTTAACATACCTTTAAGAATTGTCAACATCCAATGAGCAATGCTTTGAAAAGTCAATAGACATCTAGATTAAAACTAGACTAAATGTGATTGGAAGTTAAAGTTCATGTTAGTTAATACTGATTTAAGAACATTTCAGTAACTAGCCTTTTAAAAAAACTCATTTTTACCCTCTTTTCACCTGCAAATCACCAAATAAGTGAATATTTGGTTGTTAGTGTAGCCTAAGTTGTAAGTATGGGGAACTGGAGTTCATCCATGGGAGCACAATGTGCCCCCCCTGCTCTGCTTACATAGGATCTCTTTGTGGTCATTGTGTACTTATTTTCAGATGATATTCTGAAATGTGGTGATTTCATTTCTCTTTGTGGTCATTCCACGTCCATTTTAGTGGTTTTGTATGCGTTTGTGATTGTTTTTGTGCTTGTTTTTCAACTCAGTTTTGCATTTGACGTTTCAATGTCGTTTTGTTTCTCTGTGCCGTCATTTTACATCTATATTTATTACTTTTGCATGTCTTTTTTGTCATTAATTTGGTCTATGTGATCGTTTGTGTCTATTTTCAGTCATTTAGCATCTCTTCGTGGTTCTTTGGGCATCCCTATAATATTTTTTTGTCTCTTTTCGGGTCTTATGGGCCCCTGCGGGCCTGTGCCCCGTAGGCCCTGTTCAGTAATAGATCCATGCCCCCACTACACCACTGTTGACATCCACATATGTCCTCGTCACTGTCGAGAAAAGAAGAACAATAGGGAGATTTCTTAAAAACATGGTTTAAACCTTCAACTTATCCTATTCCTCCTCTGGAGTTGCAGTCACCCCCATAGCAAGCACAAGCTCAGACTTCATCTCTAGCTTCTACAGATTTGGAAAGATGGAAAAGGTGCAGAAGAGAGAAACAGAAAGGGATCAGATTGCTGTGTATTGTCTTGGCATTTGGAGAAAGTCACTGAGAAGATTTGGGAGCAGACAATAAGAAGGATTTTAACCCACTGTGAGACACAAAAGCCTCATTTTCTCTGCGTCTCCCGCTCACTTTCTGCGCATCACGTCTCTCATCCCTCTCTCCCTCTCTCCCTGTGGCCTTTTAAACTGCAAATCTGTCTACACACTCATGCACGCTTCCGTACACAGAAGCACCAAGTAAGCAATATACACAACGACTACATGCAGGAGGGGCAGGGTTTGGAAAAGAAACACAGCCTCCCTTGAGGTGTGTGTGTGTGTCATGACATCATGATAAACACTGCTGACAGATGAGGGTCAGACATGTTTTGGTACTGACAACTCAGAAAAGAAAATAGTTTTCTCCTTTACAAACAGAAACAGCAAAGGGAGGCAGCCGGCTCAGTCTAAATCTGATAACATTAGTGTGACGTTTCACACGCAAAACACCTCCCTCTGTAATCTATGGGATGAGAAACCTCGTTTGATGAAGGGTTAGAATGTGTGTGAATGCAAACATGTGCTTGTATGATCCAGTAGTGTTTATGTGCATGTGTGTGTGTGTGTGTGTGTGTGTGTGTGTGTGTGCAGACTGACTCTGAGCCCTCGAAGCCCTCGGGGGCCAGCTCAGTACTTGGCTTCTTATCTCTCTCTCAGAACCCTGGTCATGAATAAACATCGGCGCAATACAAAATTACCCAAAACGAAAATAACTGAGTGGAATTTGGAGGCGGCGGGTATAAATCCACAGCAAGGGGAGGGATGTTGAGAAAGTGAATGGATAAGAGAGAGTGAGAGTATTAAGGGGGGAGCTGAAAGGCAGACTGAGGCCTGGAGGGAGAAGGAGTATAAAGAGTTTCCTGCATCCTGGAATATCCTCAGTGCACTGGGCCAGAAAAATGCCCAAATGTTTCATTCCTCTTTTCTCTTTCTCTGTCTACCTAACTCGGTCTCTGTCTTTCGCTGTGTGCTTTAAAATGTCAACTGTGCCTCCGCGGGCCACTGTAGATTGTTTTGTATTCTCTTGCTGTCGTGCCTGCGTGTGTGTGGGTGTCAGAGGGAGTTTTTTTTTAGTACTTTTCTTTTGTTGCTCTGGTTTGTAATGAGCCGTTTCACCAGAGTACATCAAAAGGTAATGTGTTTTTCTAGCCCTTCCTACCTTGTTTATGTCTAATTTGCTTCATCTTGTCATTCTCCCTCCCTTCTGTCCTCCCTGTCTATTTCTGTCATGAATAATGAAATATGAGCGTTTGGTCTCTGCCTGAATCTTCTTGTTTTTTTTATACTGTTCTCTTAATCTTTCTGTCCTTCTAAATATGCATACAAATGTGCATCAGCTGTAAATCCACAGGGGAATAACAGGGTCATGCAATAGAAAAGTGTGAGTGGATGTGCTGTCCTCATTATGGGGCGGCATCATTAGTTACACACCTACTGTCACTGTCCTCTCACAGCATCCGCCCACACAACCTAATGTTTGGCTCATGGTACTGGAGCTGTAGCCCTAATTTCTTCCTCTCTCTTTCTCACTATCTGTCCGTCTTTCTGTCTGTCTCTGATACATGCCATCACTATGCCCACCCTCCCTCTGGTGCTGGATGAAGTTGGCATCAGATGTGACAATGTGTTAATCGGTGGCTGTTATGCAGGTCAGAGAGGATGGTGGTGAAGCAAGTGATCCATTCATAGGCTCAACTGGAAGTCACATTGGAGTGACAGCTCTTTGATTTCGACCCCTCACCCATAAAGTCCCTTGAAAGTCTTTTTTTGCTTTCTTTTTTCTTTCCTTACATCCCTCCTATCTTTTATCCATCCCCTTCTCTCTTTCTCTCGTTTCCTTCTATTTTAAATCCTGATTATTTTTTATTTATTCTGTTATTCATCCTTTTTTAGCTTTCCCATCATAATTCCCACATCGCTCCTTGTCTACTCTCTCCTTTTTGTTCCTCCCATCACATTCATCCCTCACCTCCTTCGATTATTTTTGCCTTCCTGTTTCTCTCTTCTCGTTATTCCTTGATATATCTTGAATTCTCCTCCCTCCATTTCTTTCTTTAGTCGTTGGGCTTTGTTTGTTCATTCCTTCACTTGATGGTCCTGCTCCATCTTTCCTTTTTGCACCCTGTTTCTCACTTTTCCCCCCTTTCTTCCCTTCATTCCCTACTTGTCTTTTTTCCTTGCCACCTCTACGCCTCTATATGTCTCTTGACCCTTTCATTACCCTTCTAATTGCCCCCACTCTTCATTCCTTGCATCCCTCCTTGTTTAATTATTCCTTCATTTGTTTCTTCTGTGTATTCTATCATGCTTCCCTTTCTTCATTCCTATTCTATTCCTTGCCTTCATTCCTTCCCCTCCTGCTTCTGCTGTTTGTTCTTTATTTCCTCCTTTGCCCTTTCCTTCTTTCCTTACTTTCTCATCTCTGTATGTTCTTCCATTTTTTTCAATCAATCAGTGCATATTCCTTCACCCTCTGATCATGACACAATAACACGATGTAGCATGACTACCAGGTTAGAAAACACTCTGAAACAGTCAGACACACTTAGACCCAGTCAGATACATTTAGATGCAGTCTTTGTCTCTCCTCCCCTGCTTGTAGCTGATATGAAATAGGACGGATCACAGGCATGGGTACAGATGAGTGTAGTGCCGCATTGCTCTAAATTACTCATTAAATTTAGGCTCCCAGACCGACTGATTTAGACTGGATTAACGATGGGACTGTCTTTTTTTCAAATTTCATTAGGGATTATTTGCTTTGATGAAACACTTATGCGAGCACCAGTACACTTGCAGATTTGATAAAGTGTACTATTCGATTGGGACATGGCAACTGCTTCGTTCCGTGCAATGTAGCAGACTTGGCTAAATGGTTGTGTGTTTTGCGTGTATTATGCATAATATCCCTCAGCATCTTAACTGTGGTGATGTCAGGACTGAAACTGGGTCATATAGTTGCAAGAGTGCGTGATCTTCTGCCAAGAGCTTCCTTTTAGAAAACTCGGACACATCCGAAAGTGTTTGCCTGGCAGGAGAGCGCAGAGGGACAGGGTTGTTCATGCAACATATTGCGGTCATTACAGATGCATGCAGGGACACGACACACCCATGCATATGACGCACACACACACACACACACACAGACACAGACACACAGACACACACAGACACACACACACACACAAGGACACACACACACACACGCACGCACGCACTTGGAGGTTAAGAGGTGAAAGGGCAGTGTATAGGGCTCCAAACAAATGGGTCACACATACATTAAGACATGCATATACCAATGCTCTCCTACATGTACACACACCCAATTAGTCTGGTCTGATAACTGTGTCAGTGTGTTAGTACCCATTGCTAGGCCTGTAGGGTATTGAAGTCATGTACTATACAGTCTTACTCATGCATGTAAGGCCACAACCACATCAGCCCACTCATGCTCAAATACACCGCAGTGTCTCTCTCTCCTCTATGTCTACATGTAGACAAAAGCACAGGGGACAAGGAGAGAGGAGTGTGTATTTGTGTATGTGAATATTTATGTGATTGCGTGTCTGTAGGAAGATATTTACCTTTAATCTCCCAATCTGGGCTTTAGTGAGTTCGTTCTGCTTATGTTCATGGGAATGTACAAGTGTGTTCATGTGTTTATGTGTTTGTGCGTGCGCCCATGCCTGCGGAGGGGTCCACGATTGCATTGTTTCCATCGCCACGTTTATCGTCTCCGTTCTCAGAGGAAAGCAAGAAGTGGCAGCCAAGCAGACACATCAAGTATAATTGGAGAAGCAGTGAAAGCGAGGGGACCGAAAAGACTTGCATACTTTCTCTGCCTTGTAGAGTGTATCTTTAAGCTGTCACATGAAAGCCTTACATCTTTGCAAAGTAACTTTCGAGGAATTTTTAGAAACCGTCTTATTTACAGACAGAATTTCTTTTCTCTAGACTCTACCAAGGCAGGTTTCATGAATTTTCAGCCCTACTAGCAGTGGATCCCTTAACACTTCATCTGACATAATCAGGTCAAAATTTCTCTTTCATTTATGACCAAAAACCTGTAAATTTCCACCTGCTTCAACTGTTATTGTTGTAGTGCTAACTAGATAATATTAGCATGCTAACACGGGGAACATACCTATTTAACATTAGCATACTAGCATTGTCATTGTGAGCATGTTAGCGTTAGCAATTAAACCAAAGCAACTCTGCCTAAGTAGAGCCTCACAGAGCCGCTAGCATGGCTGTAGGTCTTGTTTTTTAGACCTTGAGTTCAGCTGAGAAAATAAAACAGGTCCATGTCAGGAATACCTATTGAATCGGCGTGGTTGAAAATCAAGCTCCTGTAAAAAGCAGCAGTTGCCTCTTGAGGTGAGGACAACACTATAAACATGTCAGGCTCCCAACTGGGCTGAAACAGTGCAACGTACGACATTTATCAACCTCTCTAGCCTTTGGGCTAAAGGGCAAACGAGCTAGCATATATCCTCAACTCCAAGGCAATATCCACAGAGGGAAATAATTCCTCCCATCAACAGAATGGTGGAACATTTTGCTTGTAGATGCTGTTACCAAGTCTTCTGTTTGGTTAGATTTGTATTGTAGATTTGTGTAGTAGTAATAAGTTCAACCAGAAGCTGCCACTCATTCTCATTCCCCTCTTTCTCTCCTGCTCCCTCATTTGCTCTTTTAGTTAAACCAACCAGATTTAGCCAATTACATCTTTGCCGTCAACATTTATATCTGTTCTCCTCTCTGTTGCTGTCAGCTGTCCTTTTATTGCGAACCCTCCTTCACCCATTCATCCTCCAGTCCATCATTTCCAGCACCCAGGTCTGAGCGCAACAGAAGCTCCTATTCTCACTCAGAGCTCAGCATCCTCTTCATTCATCACCATCACTACCAGTGTCTCGACCCATCAAGGATATCCTACAATAATCATGGCTTCTCTAACACCTTTAAATATGATGACATCACCAAGGGGTCTCCAAAGACCATCTTTATTGTGCAATTGTGAATAAATAATTTCTCACTCAAATGAAGTCTGTCCTGTTTGAAATACTGTTGAATCAGTGAAGCCAGTCGCTTAGAAATGTCAGTGTCAGCCCCCAGCTGTGGCACTAGACAGCTGACTGGCACATTAAAGCTTGTTATCATTTGAAAGCCCAAAGATCTTCTTACAAGGTCTGTGTGTTGTGGGTGGACAAATGACAGGACTTCTGACAGGGTTTAATAAGCCCTTGTGAGACTAAATGTGATTTAGTGTTGGTCCCATGCTGAGAATCTGAGAAACTGAACTGAAACGCCATCGGAATACAAAACCAGTCACCGTTTTTAATAATTGGCAAGACCCTACAAGAGGACTGTTAAACAGGGGTTGGTCAACCATTTCACCAATGAATCCTGATAAAGAATTACTCATTTTACTATTACTATTACTATTACAGAGAATTACTACTCTCTGTAGATCCTAACTAGGCATTTTTTTCGATGCCACAATATCATGCAAAAAAGGATCAATATTTGATTTTATACTGATAGGACTGAAAGTAAAATGTTCCCTGCGACCCTTAAAAACCCTAATCTTTTATTCAAGAAACTGAGAGCTGGAGGAAAATCCGGGTATAAGCTCCAAAGCTCCAAATCCCCTTCCTCCATGTGGAAAAGGTTCACAAGGAGCCGTGTGAGATGGCAGAAGTAGAAATGATGATGACAAAGTGACAGAGATAAAAGTGGAGCTGTGGACAAAAGGCTTTTGTGCTGTTCTGAATTGGTAAATCAGTCCTGAAAAGACTGTCAGCAGCTTCCCCTGGACAGCCACTGTCACTGTCGCGCACGCACACACACACACACACACACAGACACACACACACACACACAGACACAGATATAAGCATATACACAGGCACGCAGTCCCAGAAATAGACACATGCATAAAGACAGCTCAGTCCGCATTTTTCTGTTGCCTCCCGCAGTCGCACACAGCTACACACTTGTTAGGGTGTGCTTTCTGGGCCACCAAGGGGAGAGGGAGAGAGTAAGAGAGAGAACGAGCGGGAGGGAGACAAGAGAGAGCTGCTGGCTTGCTGAGTGTGAGTCATGGACAGGCTGACTGTCCTCAGGCCTCAGTACACCATCTGCACCCCCACTGCCTATACGGCCTCGTCACACAGCTCAATGCTCCGAAGCACCGGACACACACACATGGATACATGCAAAAACAAACACTCAAACGTGCATACAGATGGAAAAATACCTTGCACATATCTGAATGGACGGATAACTTCACTACATCTGGACCACATACTAATTTTATACACAAACCCCAACTCATATCTGCCAAATCGTCCACCTTGATGCACATGTATCATGCTATAATTTAAATCAGATTAAACAGACACATTTTACAATTTAACAGGAACAATTCTTTCCACACGCACGCACACACGCCTCAGCCATTGTTTGCTGCAGGTCATCTGGGATTGACCAACATTCTAGCAGAATTCATTATGGAAACCTGACACTGGCCCACAGGAAAGAAGCAAATGTTGCAAATGCGCTGGATCCGTCTGGCTGTGTGTCTTCATGCCAGTGTGTATGTCAGCGTGCGAGTGTACAGTATGAATGAGCATGACAGTAGACATAACCTCAGAATCAATGGAGAAGATCCTTTTCATTAGAGTGGTGGTAAAAGCTGCTCCGGCATTGACCAACTCTCTATTTTGAGCCGTAAGCTATACACCAGCCAGTGCGCTGTCAAGTAACACAAGATGAAACCTCCTTAAAGAAGTCTTCGTTTTGTTTTATTCAATCTGGTTATTAGTGTTACACATCATCACAGATAGAAAACATTAGCCCATAAAAGAGGACTGTGGAATAATAATAGTATTAATAATATTAGGTAATATCAAGTATTTTTACAGT
Source organism: Echiichthys vipera (assembly GCF_963691815.1). NCBI lineage: Eukaryota > Metazoa > Chordata > Actinopteri > Perciformes > Trachinidae > Echiichthys > Echiichthys vipera. The sequence goes on along the minus strand of NC_139837.1, from coordinate 6,222,839 downwards.
CAAAATTGGGGGAAAGCAGTACAATAATCACCAGCACTGAAAAATGCAGCATGTCTGTCAGTCAAAGTTAACGGCGCAGACTTGAAGCACAGAAGTAAAGTTTTATATAAAAAAAAAACAAACACTCTCGTACACACATGCAGCACAAACCGACGAGCAACATTATCTACCGGCTCCTCATCCGAGGAGCGCCGCTAAAAAATACAACTTGTTCCATTTAACACGCTCCTTCCTAGCCCAACTTTACAAAATCAGTTCATGTAGCCTTCAGATGTCATGGTGCTTTGGAGAGTTTGTGAGTATGTATCTTTCATTAAAATAGGAGCAAGGTAAGATCTAAAATAAAGCACTTGTCATTGGACGGAATATCTTCTGATAGTTAGAAAAAACTTGGATGTATGAAACGATATCAACGACTTTATACAACACAGTATAAATACACACAGGAGGCAGGGGTGAGCAGGAAGAACACGCACTTCCTCTTAACTTGTAGATGTCGATTGAAAGCGTACTTTCAGGGCTGAAACTACTGGTTATTTTAATTATCGATTATAATTGAATTCATTCCCCGGTTAATCGTTTTAATATAAAAATGTCAAAACTACAGTAGATGCAAACCTTTGAGTGGTAAGCTCTTTCTTGAACTACTGTATGAAACAGCAGGTGTGGTTTTCCTGCAGTTTGTCTGAACCTCCACAGTTTCATGGTAACTGAGCAACATCTACTGATGAGGACAGTGTGCTGCAGGTCAAAAGCTCCAGAGTGAGCAAGCGAGTGGACCGTTTTTGTCACCGTACTTTGAACGTTTTTCCGCTTGTGTTGGATGGTTCCCAAAAATCTTGGTATCACTTTCTATTAAGTAATATTTAAATAAGGGTAGCCCTGTAATAGACCGGCGATCTTTTGTGGTCCTGCAAAGGATACATGGGTATATGGATGGAAGGATGGAGTCTCATAAATATTGTAAACATTATTAAGTCTTGCTGAAGAGCTTTCCCCACCAATGAAAGACCTTTTTACAACTTGACAACCCAAAAAAGGCTCTTAAAAATGAAAACACTGCCTTATTACTGATCAGAAAAGCATAAATTAATGATCATTAATAAAGAAAAGACGTAGAAAACCCCTCATGAAGTATGTATACTTAGAAAGTGGGACCAAAATCTTTAAAATGCTAACAGCCATACATAATCAGAGGCTGCTAGTAACACAATCCAGTTAGTCGCATCCAAGAAGCACCTGCTTGAGTCGATGTGCATGTCGGTGTTGATGGCGCGCTGCGCTGCTGTCTGGGCAGCTTTCCATTAGCAGTCCCGTCAGCAATTGCCAGAGGGCCAAATGTGAAGGGCTACGGAGGGAAGAGTTTGCTAGCATGGTTTGATAAACAAACGTTAATCTCCTTAGCGCTGCTTCAGGCTCCCAGGCAGGTTTTGCACACAGCAAAGACAGACTGGCTGCCTGGCTCGCTGTGCTGTGCTCGGCCTCCCTCTTCATTTTTGGGAACTATTCTCTTTCCATTTCACCGCCTCTCATGTTTACAACAGTAATCCATTCAGTGACGTCCGGATAGGGGTGCCCAACTGTGCGTGATCCTCCTTATGCCCACCCCTCCTCCTTCTTCTCACAGCCCAACAAGAATCAACGCTTCCTAAGCCGGCTCTCTCTGGTGGATACTGACAGATTTGCTTGGCGTCAAACATAAAATTCCCCATTTGGTTTGTGTGTATTCAGAGGGCTAAAAAGACCTTCTTTTGTGGGGTGTGGCTTATAGTCTTGAACCTGTGGTTGCATTTCACATTACTGCCTTCTCTACGTTATTCATAGCTTACGGGCGCTTTGAAGCACAAGTTTTTCAGCTGGTAACAACGGCAAATTCACGATGTAACGGCTGGCAACTTCAAACAGCAGCGTTAAGGAGAGCTAGTTTTGCTTGTTTTCTCAGTGTTATCCCCCTACTCTCAGGGGAAACTTGATTAAGCAAATCCCAGACCGTTCATTGTGATATCTCTCTTTCAGCTGCTGGCCTCTCTGAATGTGTTTTATAGAAACACGGGGGATGTGTGTGCTGAGACTAGGGTTTTTAATTCTTCACCCTACTCTCTTCGCTCCCCTTTCTTGTGTGTTCTTTTCCCAGTCCGAATCGTTGAACTGGCGCTGGGGGTGGTGTGTGCGGGAGGAGAAAACCAGATCCCCTGCTGTGTGCCCGTGACCTGCCAGACCTCCCCATGGTCCTCCACCCCTGCTGCCTTTCATCTCAAGCCTTTTTACAGAAGCTGCGGTTCTGGTCTCAAGAGTCTCTAAACCTTTTTGTCATTTTGCAAAAGTCATAAATCTCTGTTCACCTGCCACACCCTAATTTGTTTCACTGTCTCTTTCAGCTGAGTCTTCTTAAGTACAATCATTGTTATGACAATGATGTCTTTACTATAACATCCTCTCGTTCTGCATGGCCTTGTAGTAGTGCTCCTGCTCAGCATGGCTACGGGCGGAGACAGAGGGCCGACGAGGCAGGGTGGAAGAGCGGGACAGCGCCTGGCTGTGGCTGTCCATCAGTAAGTCAGGATGGGGAGGAGGGGGAAGCATGCCGGAGCAGGACGGGTGAGGAGGCGGAGGCATGGAGGATGAGTGGTGAGGTGGTGGCGGCAAAGGGGAAGAGGACGGATGTGGGGGTGGGGGCATTTGACAGGAGGACGGGTGAGGAGGTGCGGGCATTTGACAGGAGGATGGGTGAGGAGGTGGGGGCAACTGAGAGGACGACGGAAGGGGTGGTGGGGACATCTGAGAGGATAGGTGAGGAGGGGGAGGCATGTGAGAGGAGGCAGGGTGAGGGAGAGGAGGAAGCATTGGAGAGGAGCTTGGGTGAGGAGGGGGAGGCAAAGGGGAGGACGATGAGTGGGGAGGCGGTGGCGGTAGAGGGGATGACAACAGATGGGGAGGGGGGGGCAGAGGAGAGGAGGAGGTGGGGAGAGGTGGGGGAGGCAGCTCTGGTCCTCCCTCGGCGCTGCCACTGGCAGAGGAGGAGCAGAGCGAGTCCGTTTTCACTGGGAGTGTCCGGTAATCCCGGTAGTGGTTGACATTGTCTTGTCGCTGCAGCGCAACGCGGTGTTTGTCCCCTGCCATCTCGGCGGCCAGCATGTTACCACTGATGGTGTTTCTCCACTCCCACGGCTTGCCGTTACTGGCAGACACACGCACCACTGGGTGGTGAGGGGCATGGGCGTCGATTGTGACGATGCTCCCACTCCCGGCGATGCTCCCTGGGTTGCTCCCAGTGCAGCTGTCTCGATCAGATGGGATCCGGTAATAGGGCGACTCGGAGCAGTTGGACCCACCACCGGAGGAGGAGCCACCTTCTGACGAAGTGACTCCATGACCCTGCTGCTTAGACATGGCGATCACCTGGAGGACAGAAGAATATCTTAGAGGAGTACTCAAAACAGCTGCTCCAAATCAGCTAGCAAATGGACCTGTGACCCGGCAATTCATATTTGTCCTCTGTGGGGACATTTATTTCAAACACCATGTATGCAGGCTATTTGAGTCACAGTGTACTGTGTTGAGGACATCTTCTAGTGATGCCACACACATGGGGGTGCGGCCAACAGAATACATCTTGTGTCTTTTGAAAATAGGGAGAAATGCAGAAAATATGTTTCATGGCAGGAAATGATGTTTCTAAATGAGAGTCTTAACTATATTATATTAAGATTTTAGCAGGGCATTTTCATTTTAACCCGTTCAAAATGCACATATTAACCAATGCCCATTGTGGGTACAGTGGGACTTGTTCTTCTCTTTTTCAACCATATTCCATACATATATTGTGTTGAAAATGATTGAGGAAGAGTCAGTTAAAAGCATGCACGATACCTTAAATATTACATTTCTTGTGGAGTGGAGTTTACTGTGATATATACGTATGTGCATCATATAATGTAAATCTACTGTACTGTAGATAAGTACATAGGTACTCAATGCCCACTAGAAGGGAAATGTTATAAAACATTTGAAAAAAAAGGAGTTTATTACATCCTAATTACACTTTAGAAGAAAAATCAATGATCTTTCAAGCTCAGGAAAAGCAGCAAGTATAGAAACCGGCCATTTGTGTAAAAATAGCTTTGTACCACAATAAACCCTGAGTTCATGGAGGTAAACATAAGGAAGATTAGTAACATATTCCGCCTTTACAGACATTTTATAGATCTATTAAATAATATGATTTTGAAAACTCGTTAGAGGATTTGATATTGCACATTAATCAGTGAAATTACCTCCGCACGTGTTGCTCTGTTTGGATTTTAGACTATAAACAAAATAAATCATCAGGTGAGTCGCACATTCTCTTCTCCTGTCTAAATAATATTTTCAAGAACTGGCTGCATGCCACTAGAAATCAAAGAGTGGAGAATTACTGCTCAAAACGAATGTAATTATTATGATAAACAAGCACTCGTTTTCTAATTTCTTCCTCACCTGAGTGACTCTCTGCTGGGTGGGCAGCTGGTTGGGCACACGGGGAGTCGACACTGCAATCGGCCCGGTTCCTGGCTCTTTCACCCCTCCTCCCTCTGTGAGTGACAACCACTTGGCGCGCGTCTTGGCACTCTTGGGGGAGACAGGCGGTGGACGTGAGGCCTCTTCAGGGATGTGAACCAGTGGGGGTGCCACCACCATCCTGGCTCCAGTCGGTGTAGCGGTGCCCTTGTTAGCTTGCACGGTGGGATAAAGAGAGGATGGCATCTCCTGGTCTTCTTCTCCTGCTACTGCTCCTTCATCTCCGTCATCCCTCCCGTCCATTCCCTCCTCGTCATCTCGTGAGCTCTGGCTACGGAGCTCAAGCGAGCGCTGCCTCCACTCTGAAACCAGCTGCCTTGACCTCTGGGGGTCAAAGGGCACGTGGAAAGTCATGTGACGCTGCGTGGTAGGCAGCTCATCTGAGGGGGAGATGGGGCTGTTGCCGTTTGCGACTCGGGGCAAGGTGTTGCTGAAGGTTACCATGGTTTCCTTGCCCATGGGACCCCGGGTTGCCAGAAGCTCCACATCGGCACTCGCTCGTTTGAGGGAGGCAAGGGACGCCTTCTCTCTCCTTACCTTACTGCGAGCCCCAGAGCCCAGCCCCGCCCCCAGCTCCTCTCTGCTCTCAGACACCCTGGGAGTCTTCCTGTAAAGGGAGTCATGACTCCGCTGGCTCAGCACCCTCAGGCCGTCCTTGTGCTGAGATGGGGTCAGTCTCTGTGAAGAGGGAGCATCTTCATCTGATGCTTTGAAGTTTCCCACTGCGTAGACAGCCTGACACAGAAAACAGGGAGGAAAGTTGGGAGGAGAAACAAATGAGGAAATAAAAGTACCCAGCATGTTAAATGAAGACTGAAAAGCGTAGAAATGTATTTTCTTTAATCTGTGTGAGGGAAAAACACATATCGCTATTAGTGGGGAGCAAGTGCACGAAAAGCCTTTCTTCTTCTTCCTGCTGTTTAGTCACCTCTCAGAATTTGTCTTTTAATGACAGGAGGAAATGTTCCCCCTCTTAAAATGTGAAAGACGAGACAGAGAGAGTGAGAGAGAGGGGGAGAGAGAGAGAGGGAGCAGGAGATAGGGAGAGGGGGAGGGGGAGAGGGAGTGAGAGAGGGAGAGGAGGAGGAAAGCGTGGAAAATGGCAATGACAAGTTTTTATAAAATTGAGTGTGAAATTGCTCCAGAGAATTCTTATCGGATTATTTATTCTCTTTCCCTTCCCTCCGTAATAGAAAAGGCTATATATAGAGACTGTCAAAAAACCCTACTAGGCCACAGCATGGATAGATACACTGGAAGAGAGGTGATTAAAAAAAATGAGCATTTGTTAGCACATCGTCCTGAAAGCGTTAGAATAATACAATGGGACAATTGAGTCAAAGCAAAACAACCAAATCACTTCATGAAAAACAACAACAACAAAAAATATATATATTCATTCCCAACAAACTGCATGCTGACTGTTAACTACTCCATGGGGCAAAAGTAATCCCTCAATACCTAAAAACCTATGCTCGTTTCAAAAATCCAGAAATAGGAAATCTATTTCAAGACAATTTCACTTGTTAAAATGTCTTTCAGCAAGTTACATTATCATAAAAAGGTGCAATTATCCCGAAACCGGCTAAATAAATTAGGCTCTTTAATATTTTTTTGCCCACAGATTTAAGCCTGAGACATTTTTTGCTCTTGTGCACTTTGTTTAACCTACCAGGTAGACTCCGATGCCGGCTCCTATGAGGTATCCCACGTACACGTCTATCGGGTGACTGCGGTGCTGAGTTATCTGCGTCAGCCCGGCGAGACCCGCCGCCATGCAGAAAGCAAACACCAGCAACGGCTTCAGCAGCTTGGTCGTGCTGCTGATGCTGGCATTGAAATACATCTGCGGAGACAGAGGCACACATTCATGTGACAGGCAGACATATGGAGACTGAGGGGGAGATGTCATTAAAAGGCACACTGCAACGGACCCCAACAGTAGAAAAAGTTACAGGTCAAAGAAAGAAAGGAACTCATCTTAAACTTTGTTATTAAAGGAATACTTTGACATATCGCGAAATAAAGAATAAAATAATTCAATGGGAAGATTGATTCCACTCTCTGGAGTCAGCCAGCAGCCTGTTAGCTTAGCATAAAGAGGGGAAGCGGGGGGAAACAGCTAGCTTGTCTCTCTCTCTCTCTTTCCCCAGGGTCATCCCTATGTTCCCCTGGTCCTATGTTCCCGCTCAGGAACATAGGACCCTTTTCGCCCAATAGGGTCCTTTGTTCCTCAGCATTTTGTTAGGGTTAGGGGTTATATTTTTGTGTGAAACGTGGTGCCCAAGATGGACAGGGTTAGGGTCAGGGTTAGGGGTAGGGGTAGGATCTATATAAGTCTATTTGCCGGGGAATTTGCAACCAACTATGGAAAAAACAATAGACCAGGGAACATAGGACCCTTTCTGTAAATTGCGGGGAACATCGGACCCTTTTATTAAAAAAGAGTCCGATGTTCCCTGGTCACATACAAAGTGGGGAACTTAGGACATTTTTGGGGAAAAGTGGGGAACACAGGCTCTAGTTTTTAAAAAAAAGGGTCCTATGCTCCCCGGTCACATACATACGGGGAACAAAGGTACGCTCCCTTTTCCCCCTGCTTCTGCTTTTTTGCTAAGCTAACTGTGTTCTTGCTGTGCTAGCAAAATGCGAATAATCATATTTCCCAAAATGTTGAACATTTTTATCCAGATGGATGAAATAATTTCACTGGTATCCAATCGAACTCCACTATTGCAGCAACATTATACTGAAGAGGTAAAGTTAACTGTCTCATTGTTTTTGTTACATGAACATTCTGTAAATGATTTTATTCAATGAGCTGTTTCAAGAAATAAACTGTACACTGCACATGAGGTTAATTGGGCCACTAAGATGGATATTCTTTGACAGCTGAACAGAGTGAGGAAGTAACCAGGAGTGACATGGGAGGATAGACAGTATTCATTCATTCATCTTCAACCGCTTATCCCGGGGTCGGGGTCGCGGGGGGCTGGAGCCGATCCCAGCTGACGGATAGACAGTATATATTTATATATTTACATTGAAATTCACTGCATGCACACTATACTTTGGATTATATAAAGTGGAGGACAACTGAGTGACAGAGAAGCAAGCTTTGCAAAAAACATCCAATCTAACAAGCGTGTCCATCTTGTAGTGAGCATAAACATCGAAGTTTTCTTGAAGCAAGAATCTGCCAGAAGAAGGTGACATTTCAGTTGCCGCCAAGGAGGTTATGTTTCCGGTTTTCTTTGTTGGTTTGTTTGTTTTCCAGCGGGATTACGGAAATACTACTAACCCCATACGCATTAAAAAGTTGGTGGAAGGGTGTAGCATGGGCCGAGGAAGAACTCATTAAAGCAGACCCGAAACGCGGATATGCAAATTATTGTTCACTTTCAACACTGTGAGATAGGGCATGGCGTTGGCGGAAGTCCGTACTCTCAGAGTACTTTTTTTTAGTTTCCAGTATAATTAAAATGTTTGTCTGTTTCGCAAGTGATCTGCTTTTTTCTGTTTCAGCAAATAAAAACAAATGTAAACAGTGTGAGGGGAAGGTATACAAACAAGTGGAATTACTTCATTTTTGAGACTGAATACAAGAAACACATGTTTTTATGTGGTGGGCAGAGGAGAACAAACCGAAGAAAAACGATCAGACAACAGTGTTAATGGCCTGCCTCGCAACTTTGCAGAGATGAGACAACATGCTGTTACTGTGGCAACCGAAACAACTGCTCCCCTCCTCCGCTCCTGCCTTTTCTCTCTCATCAGAAATTGTTCTGGTGAACTTTAATGAGCACACTCTGGGCTCTGTGAGGCAGCAGTAATATGGCCAGTAGCTAGAAACACCATTGGTGGAGGATGTATGTGTGTGTGTATATATATATATGTATATATATATATATATATAGGAGGGTGTTACCTCATGGGATAATGACGTTGCTACTTTGCCGTACAGTTCACATACTATCAGCAACGGACTACAGAATGGCAGAAAAACCTACTAACAATGTGAAATCTGGCCTTAAAAGTCAGTTCCTGTTATCTTTTAATGTAAAATTTGGATGGCTCTTTGGCCTGAGGTTACTATAGTCTGAAATCTGTAAATCTCTCATTGAGCGAACACCACAACACAAGTGTGATTTATGTGAGAATTGACAGTGATTTAATTCCAGCTATGATACGCGGGATCTAATCTTATGTTGCCGGCAGCAATGTTCGTTAAGAATAATTAGATGAACATCTGGATAGTTATCATGAACACAGGTAATCCAACAGATAAATTGTCGACTGCACAAACTCGTGAAAATGTGTGAAAAGAATGTAACGGTTAAAGAAATGCAGGGCAAAAGCACTGCAGTGATGTCAATGTACCAGATATGTAAAACAAAAAAGGGGTTAACTATTTCAAAGTTACAGTCAATGAACTGTTCATACTGTAGGAGGGACAATCAAGCACACACACTTTCACAAACACGTTCAAACACAGAAGACAAGTAAGACGCAGAAGTGCTTACGGAGATATAGACAGCAGCGAAGCCAGAGAGCGTTGCATGCTGGGATGGAAATGTTTTCCTGAGGGGAGAGAAGGGGGAGAGTTAGGTGTGAAAGAGTGAAGGTAGAGAGACAACGAGAGATTTATGTTTTCACAAAAATAACTGATTCTGAGTGTGTTTATTGCCTCTTGAACAAACGTGAATTCATTTGTGATGTCGGGGTCACATTTGACAAAAACAACGGTGTGACTGCCCCAACTGTATGTTTGTCCTTGGATGTGAGCATTAATAAACACAAACAGAATACCACGGGGCATCAGTGGGAACATTAGGGGAGAGTAAATGAGTTGAGGGCAAAGCCGCCAATTAAGAGTTTAGAAAACTGGATCATAAATCGAATTTCATTTGCTTCACTAATGCACTGTTTGTGTGAGCGTGTTTATCCTTGTGCTTACCTTCTCCCACATGTTCAGGGCTAAACCCGTGCGTCTGTGTGGGGGCGTGCGCTCTGTCATCTTTTTTTCAGACTGAATCTGAGTTTTAGATGTTGAATGAAGGCGAGAGCATTTGGCCTGATCTCTACTTTTTCAGAGGTCTGTTTGATCTCTGAAAAAAAACTTTTTGGCTTCATGTTAGAATAACATTTAGGTTAAGATTAGGCTAATTGTTGGGGGGAAGGCCTTTAGTTGTGATTGTTAAAGCAATAGTTCGACATGTTCGCAAATAATATATTTGCTTTGCCTTGAGTTAGATGAGAAGATTGATATTACTCACATATCTCAGCGGTATCAATTTTCTCATCTAACTCTACCAGAAGGCGAATAAGCGTATCATCCAAAATCCCAAACTATTCCTTTAAGATTAGGTTTAGGAGGAGAGAGGGAATGAATCGTCAGTATGGGTCCCCACAAGTATATAATTAAAAATGTGTGCGTGTTTGTACCACTGGGATAATCCATATATCAGATATATTAAGCTGTAATTGCTTGTTATGGCTGACTAATATCCATACTCTACTGTAGCTTGTTTGTCTGACCTCTGTCTGTTTGTTACACACGGCGCTGCCAAAGAGTGTCTTAAGAAGCCAAATTTAGCCGCAGCACCTGCAAGTGAGATAATACAGCTGGGAACAAAGAGAATTTCTGAGGGCATTGTAAGTCTCGATGTGCAAATAAACACTTAACTTGACTAAGCAGCATATCATTTACCAGATCAAAAAAATCCGAATGTAACAACAATTTCACTCCTTCGCAATTTTAATCTCCTTTAATCCTCTTCAAATACAAATTAGTTTTGATGTCTCCTCGTCTTAGTTTGCATTAAATACTCCTGCAAGACAGTGATGTGTAGAAATATACAGCACTTCTGTAAATGATCTTATCATTGTAACACAATATGTTCTGTAGCATTTTTGATCAGGCATATATTTATATGAGCAAAGCCTCAATTGTAGGCATATGTACGTTTGTAAATTGTTTTGTAAACCAATAAGAAGGCAAAGGAATCTAACACCGTTGATTCATATTTAATGGCATGGGAGCAGCCTGCTTGGGAAATAAGAAGCATAAACTAACCTCATGTAATGAATGCACTGTATTCTCTGTGTCTTCATAAGTTTTGCAGATTTTGTATTGAGGCAGATGGAGACTTTTGTGTCCGCCGATGTCGTTTTAAAGCTCGCTATGTGCATCTCTGTGTCTCACCTAGCTGACATGATGGCAAACTGGTCTTTCCCCATGCAGATGTCCCGCGTGATGTAGCCATTGTTGTCACATGAGACTCCCGGGGCCGTGTAATTGGGCTGGCAGACGGTGAGAAAGAAAGGGGTGTGGTAACCAGTAGCTAACTGGATGACATCCGTCACTAGGGCTGTTGCCAGGAGACCGAACACATGAACACCTGAGGGAGATAGAGGTAGAGATGGTAAGGCGGCCTTGGTATATGAACTAAAAGCCCCTGGTGATTTCTTCACTATGAGCTGTTCGCTTATGAACACCTGCAGTAGAGGGAAAAAAATGACACTGAATTTGTTCCAACAACCTGAAGAAACACCACCAGCCTTCAGTTTGATAGGATGTGAAGCTTTTCCGCAGACAGTGAAATTTGGCAAGGTGAATTAATTACTCTTTTCACTTCAAAGCTCAATGTATGCCTCAAGATATTTCCTGTGGAGCATTATATCATGTCTATTTCTTTTCTAGTCACCCTTCATTTAATGCATTTAATTAGCTTATTTCCTTACTCTCAAAAAGTAGACTCAAGTTGGAGGCTCAGCCGGTTAGTGGGGCAATTTGTCTGAGACTAAACTGATTTCCATGTTAAAAACAGCCTTTTGTTCTTTTTCTGTCACCAAGCAGCTCTTTGCAAGGACAAAATGTGGTCTAAAACTAAAACAACACACGGAGAAAGGTTAATCTCCCACTGACCTTACTTTGAAGGATTAATCCTCTTTATTGATGCCCATGTGCACAAGTTGCCAATTAACTCAAAGTTGCCATTGTGTAAAAAGTGAGATTTCCATATCTTTTATTTATTTATTAAAAAGCAGGTCAAGGTGCTATATAAATACTCTAAGAGTATAAAAACACCCAATCCTCAGAGAGATGCACAGAGTATTCAGAAACAGTGCCTTGTATGGTTGTGATGTCACAACAGAAAGTGCCACTACAGTTATTCCCCGGCTGCAATGACGGTGCAGAGACAATGAGAGAACAGACTCTAAAGACCCAAACATACTGACAAATCAGAGCAGAGTTTTTTTTGGAGTCTTAAAGATACAGGTGCTCAAACAGAACTGTGATAAACATGCGTTTTATAGAGCTTTTTAACAGTTAGCTCCAGCCAAGCAATGTGACTGAACAAGATACTCGTTCCATGAGTGCTGATATACAGCACAACATCCCTGGGACTATTAACTACATGTATAACTCCACCTTACAAGAGTTCTAGCTGCCAGGCTGTCAACTTTGCACAGCAAAGATGAACAAGTTTCCACAAATAACATTTGAGTTAATTATGAATGGTCGTCAGGAGAGGACGAAGAAAAGGAAAGAAGCCTGGACACTTCAGTGCAAACCTCCAGGCGTGCTCGTATGACTAGACATCCACTGATGTAGACAAACTGAAAAATGAACATAATGCTACACTGTAAAACAAAAAAGGGTCAAGTCTCAAAAACATAAGCTAAACATCCGACAACAGACTCTTTTTTTCACAATAAATGGACACCTACAGATAAATCCTGAGTATAGCTGGCCTGTGGTAATGTGTAGACCTAGCTTACACAAAGTAGCAAGCTAGTGTGCAGGAAAATGTTTATGTGTTGCTTAGCAACAGTCCAGTTCCAGTCCAGTTGTAGAATTTGTGTTGGCGGATTAAATAAACAAACAAAACATAATCTGTTGTTGCTTAATACAGTTAACTAATAAATGGTACTTTGCAGAACTGTTGTATAAAGGATTGCGGCCTCTTGCCTACGACTGGATCACAGCTGTGAGGATATTCACATCACTTAATTTAATGCCTCCATGTCACTGACAGAATAAGCAACTATTGTGAAATAACACTGTTTGACGTACAATGTGGCAATGACAGCATCTAAAAAATGGTCCCTGAGGTGAGCTACATTACAGCTATAGCTGTGTATATAGCAACAGCCATGTATCCTCCAAAAAGCCCCAATTGGATTAGTAGTTGGACATACCGACGAAGCGCACAGTTCTGCGTAGGAAGGAGTTGAAGCTGCAGCCTCCAGCATTGATGCTGCTCTCTGACTTGGGACATGTCTTCAGTTTGGACTGCAAACAGTACATGAGGCCCTCCCCCATCATAATCTACGGACAGAGGGAGAGAAATGTAAGGCACTGAGAGAAAACTTTCAAAAAGAACAACGAAAGAAAGAGACAAAAAGAAAGAATCAGAATCCAAAAGAATCAGAGAAGCAAACGGGTAAAAGTGCTTTTAATGCCAAGTATCCATCTGTGAGATTGTGATCTACAGTGAGAGAGAACTATGGAGGGAGAATGGAGGCAAGGCGCTATTGAATAGTGATCACTTCCAATCCCTGTGATAGATGAGCGTTGGAGAGCTCTGCTCGTTTCCATGCTGCTGATGGATTAGCAGTGTGTGTGTCTTTGTATTGATTGAAGGTGTGGGGGGTGGGGGGGCTGTGGGGTGTTTGATGGTGTTTATTGGAATGTCAGGTGTGTATTTATCAACGTGTCCATTGATTCGGCTTTCTGCAGGGAGACTGAATTTCCTTTGTGAGTGTTGGCGGAGCTGTGCGTTTGCATATTTGTGTGAACTGTACATTTGTCTGTACACAAGCGTTTCTGTGTGATGTAGAACTCACAAGCAAACCCCCAAATCCCAAGACATATTAGATCACCGATCCTATGAGACCAGATTTATCCTTCTGAATACAATATGGGAAGATTTTGTTCTTGTAAAGCTCTACTTGTCAACATTTTTTACATGAACAGTGGATCAAATGTTGCTCAGTTACAAACCCACAGGGAACTATTACTCAGCGAGCTCTTAAAGGTTTAGCTGGTCCAGACTGAAAATTCTGCTCTCATCAGTCCAGCCTCCAGCAGTAGCATCAGTTTTCAGATGAAAGAAGATCTGATAAACTGCACGGCACCAAACGGGAACGTTAGCGCCTAGCTAGTGAAGAAAGTCACTCAACAAGCAAAAGATATTATTCTCAGGAGTTGGTGGAAACCAAAACAGAGGCAAAGATGTAAAATGTGTATAATAACGCGGTGATGTCAGAACAGTAACTAATACTTTTAAGCCAAATAATTTCTGGTAACATTTGATTAGTCAGATAAAGCTAGGGGTGACTTTTGTTCCTCTACTGTAAAAGTAGAGTTAGCGCCAGGATTAAGAAGTAGCTCCTTTTAAGAGAAATACACATTTACCAGGGCTGACTCACATTAGCATAGAAACCCATCAATAACATACAAGCTGGAACTTGGCTATTGTGTTTAAAATATGCATTTATCTATAGCAGGGGTGTCAAAGTGATCCAGTAAAGGGCCGTGTGGCTGCAGGTTTTCATTCCAACCAATCAAGAACACACCTGACTCGACTTACTCAATCACCTGAACTGTCTTCACACAGTTGATTTGTTGGACCAGGTGTGTTTCTGATTGGTTGGAATGAAAACCTGCAGCCACACGGCCCTTTACTGGATCAGTTTGACACCCCTGATCTATAGGTATTTGTCCACTATGGCTATGCCTTGTTCATATTTATATGGGACGTTCATTGTTTTACAGGAATCCTAGTCCTTCAGTGCTTCCAAGTTTCATCCATGAATCGAACTAAGCTAGTCTAACAAGTCAACGTATCCTCATACATGAACAATGTCTCCCAATTCCAGTTTTTCATGCGTTGTCCTATGAATGTCCAGCAACACGAGCTATCAAAGCTCCTGCACAAGCCCCTGCATTGCAGAACCTGTTTAGGCAACAAAACTACTTGTTTTCATCATGGTTTGAGTTGAAATAAGCACCTTTGTTACATAACTTATATACCTAAATAATGACAGGTACATAAGTTACATAACAGATACAAGGTAAGTTAAAATCACTCAATATTGACTTTTGCTTTCACATTGGACATGAACAGCGGCCTCGTCTCTGAAAGTCCTGTTTTTATTTGACTCATCCATCCACCTCAACCTACACAGACATTTTTACTCTACATTTATTTATACTCCATCACATAGGCTGGATGATATGGTCAAAATCTTCTATCCCTACATCATGATGTAGCATCTTTTCTGGCACTTCGACAAATGAATAGACCATAAGAAAAAACACCATGGTAAAACCTATGTTTGTGTAATCCTGTGTGATTTTAATATGTAACAAATGGAAAAAAGAGTATTTTCTCAATTTATTAAGAACTTTAGTGCAAAACATAAATGCTAAACATTTCACACCAGATTTTCTAGAAAATGTCAGATGGCGTGTGCTTGTTAGGATCAATGTTGATGATATAACTGTTTATCTCAATATAGGATTTAATCACGATAAGATTCCTTTGAAAGACGGCAGATGCAGCTCTGTACATCTTGGCTCACAAGTAGTGGGTTGTAAAAGAATTAAATAGTGCATCACTTTTTGTAGGTAGAAGTAAGAACAGTGAATGAGAACAGCCTGAACAGGTAATGTTAGACTTGCTTAATTTGCATGCCTTAAAACCACATGCATAGACAAAAGAGAGCAGTTTTTCTAAGTTGTCCCATTTCTTTTTGCAAGGAACTTCCTTTTATCCCAATCAGCATGTGTGTGTGTGTGTGTGCCTGTGTGATGGACTTACAGATGCTGCAGGACCAGCAAAGGCCAAACTCAGCAGCATCAGCAGAGGGATGAGCTCATCACCCGTCTCCACGTAAGGCATGGAGAGGTCACGGTCATGGCAACGGAAGCCCACCATCGCCGGGGACAACACATCTGTCAGCTCCAGGAAGTACAGGGACACCAAGGAGGAGAGGACGATGGGGAGCTAGACACACACACACACACACACACACACACACACACACACACACACACACACACACACACACACACACACACACACACACACACACACACACACACACACACACACACACACACACACACACACACACACACACACACACACACACACACACACACACACACACACACACACACACACACACACACACACACACACACACGGGACAAGGACAAAGGAAAGAGTGACTGGCATTTAATATAAGGGGTGATTTATCCTGTGTTTTATAGCAGCTCATGCCACAACAACTGATACACACCTTCAAACACACAAGGGACAGCAAGAAAGTGATGACACATAATATTTGCCTTTGGAAAATCATCAAACTCTGCTTTCAGTAGAGGTCAGATGTATCCAGATGCATCAAAACTGACTTCTACTATGACTTAATTCAGCAGAAAGAGTGAGTCAGCTAGTGATCGATTCAGCAGATGTAGTGTGTAAACCCATCCCTGGTGACTCATTAATACATACCTCTACAAAATAAAAGCATGGCAGCAACGTCATGCTGTCTTTGGGTGGTTTCTTCTTGGCTTTGTTTTTTGGGGACGTCATCTTGGGGTGGGACCAATCAATACCTGTTGGGATAACAGATTGAAAAGAGTTGTCAGAGAGGAGCTTCAGGCACAGCTTTCCACCATCAATATTTATGAATCAAAGAGACGTTCTAACTTCTGCCCGGGCCTGAACTTATGAATGAAACAGAGGTTCAACAAGTTTTCAAAGGCTGGTTAAGCCTGGAAGGTTTTATAGTTATTGAAATACATTAATTTGAAGAATGAGACCTCTTGTTAGTAAAGATGTATTCAGAAGCATTTTGTTACAGTGTTGTTTGGTAATGAGGTGCATTATTAGTTTGCGCGCACCCAAGCACAAAAGGACACAGACGAACACGTACAAAAAGACATTAAGATGTTGAACAGTCTGAAAGGGAAGCTTTTAAACCCCCAAATGGTTTATACGCACTAAATCCATTGTCCTCACAAACTGGTAGACGTACACACACGTGCCCATATTTTCCCCCATCAGTAACCTGTAGGCGATCAGAAGGCCTCGGAGAGACGTAAGAGCCAAGGGCCCGAAATGGAAAACTAAACACAGTTAAATATTCACAGCTCTCCCTACAGCTCCCTATATATCTACTTTCTGCCTGTTCTTCTATCTCTACATCTGTCCTCTACCCATTACCTCCCTTCTTGCTCACTCAATCTCACCCTCTTTACCTCTCTGTCCCATTTTACTTATCACTTTCGCAATCACCTTCCATCTGTCCCTTCCTCTTCCTGCCAATCTGCCTTGATTTTACCAACACTTTACCTCTCTTTTGCAGTATATTACCTCTAGCTCTTTTACTCTTTTTCTACCCACATCCACGTATATTCTGATATCTCAGTTTGCTTTTGTTTGGGCAGTATTGACTTAATATACTGATTAAACAGTAATTGCATACTTTCCAATATGATGAACGTTAAGATCAGATCTTGCCCAGAAGCCATGCAATGAAATCTGCTGCACGTCACGTCGCAGACCTGCTGAGCCACCTAAAAATGAATTACGCTATTTATTTTAGATGTTTCAATGGAGTTCTTTTTTTTTTTCTTCTGGCACATATACTGACAGATTTAAAGTGAATTGAATATGAGCACAAAACCAGCTGATTGGAGGCTTCAATCCAAAAATACTTTCCCTCAAGAAACTCATATTGGCTGAAAGCTGTTGAGGCATCGCTCCCTCTTTTTACCTCTTTCATCTTCTGTCTCTTTGTTTTCTCAGTTTTCTCAGTGTTTGCTTGTTTCTCTCTCACTGGCACTTTCTCAGCCTTTCTTTCTCTTCGTCTTTTTACACTAGATCAGTCTACAAATCCATGTCTCTGCTTTTTTAACCTCTCTACCACCCCCCTTTCTCTTGCCACCAGTCCTTCCGTCTCAGCACCTCTCTTTCTCTCTCTTCTTTTTTATCTCCATCCTCCTTTCTGTTTCTGTCTCATGCTTTCTCGCCAAGATAAGAGGGCCTGACCCTGAGGCGATAGGCACAGAGAATCAAAGCCTTCTTCAAGTCTAATTTCCATGACCGCTAGAAATGAAGAGGAGAGGAGAGGAGAGGAAATGAGAGGAGAGGAAAGGAGAATAGTAGAGAACAGGGGACAAGGTAAATGGAGATCAAAGACATGAAAAAAAATTAAAAAGTAGCTCTAGTTTGTAGTATATACATATGTGTACAGTATGCTGCTGGTTGGGGGTGGGTGGGGTGTGATCAGAGACAGGGAGGATATCGGGATGGACGGATTCCAGTGGAGCTGAAAGCAGCTTAGGAAGACGCTGGACCCTGGGTCTCACACCCCCAGCCGCTTGGTATCAGTGACCTACTCCAGTCGGCACTTACACCTCGCCCCAACACACACACACACACACACACACACACACACACACACACACACACACACACACACACACACACACACACACACACACACACACACACACACACACACACACACACACACACACACACACACACACACACACACACACACACACACACACACACACACACACACACACACACACACACACACACACACTCTGAGCCTCTTAACTGAAGAAAGAGGCCCGTTTATCTATCACACCAGCATTTGTCCTCTGGGGCCCGATGTGTGTGTGACTGAAAAATGTGTATGCATAGTCAGTGTTTGCATGTGCGTATAGTCTAAGCAATGCACATCACATCTGAGTGTGTGTTTGTGTTAGTGTGTCTGTGTGTGTGTGTCTGTTTGTGAATGAGGTGGGTTGTATAGCCTGAGGTGGACAGAAACAGTCTGTCAGTCTGTCAGACAGCAAAGAAGATACAGGACTCAGTGACCACCACAGGAGAGAGGGTGGAGGTGTTGGAGACAGAGAGTATGGTATTACATAGTACCGTTCAGAGCAATGAGTTTTTGTGTCAGGATAGCGCGTCACTAGCTAGATAATAGTGATATAGTGTAATATATGTGTATATCTACAGTATATAAATACACTATAATATACAGACACATTTCAGGAAAACCCCATATCAAGTACCGTGGTAAGCTGTTCTGTTAGGCCACCAGAAAGAGCTTCAGCGCTGCTTGACACAGATTCTCCAAGTGTCTGGAAGTCCCAAAAAATGAAGCCCTAATTTGATGTTATTTATAGTTTGAGCCGGAGATCACGCCAGTCCAAAAGGTGTTCAGCTGAGATGATGGAAGCATTGGAAGTATTCACTTTTGTTAGGATTCCCCACTCAGTTATTCTGCTTTTCCCTTTAATTTCTCATTAATCTATATATTATTGCATATATGCTTGAATGGCTTATTGTTAGGTCGTATATATAGTAGTAGGCGGGACAATAATATGCAGCTATTTATGACAATTGAAGTCATTTTTTAAGAAAAAATGCCCAACACAATCTAGTTTTAGGTTCTCATATGTGAAGATGTGTTGCTTTTCTTTATGTTATGTGAAAGTAAACATCACATCTTTGGGTTTTGGACCGTCATTTTATTGCATTGTAAAAACAACTGATTTGTCAATTCATCGAGAAAACTATTAGCAGATGAATCAATATAGAAAATACGCATTAAACGATATAGCAGACTGAACTTAAAGGAGCGGGGGAAACATGTCGATCACATGCATGAATTATGTATGTTGTCTTGATAAACAAGGGAAAATCTTTCTTTGGCTTGACGGTTTGACCGTGTGATGGTGCAATTCTAGTTCAAATGTCATTAAGAATGTCAATGTTTCATAAAAGGCTACTATTATTTAAATGTTTGTAAAATTAGAACAAAAAGGGCAATTCTTTTCCATAAGATAGTGCTTTGGTTTGTTCCAGGTCTGCTTTTGCATAAGCAAATAATGCATATTTGTTTGTTTGATATAACCAAGACGTGGATCCAAACGGGCCACCGACTTAACATTCAAATCTGAATGCACAGTGTAAAGTCGCTGTTCTTATTATGACCCATGGCTTACAAGCATGAACTTTACAATGCATTAATGAGGCGACAGTGTTAACAGTACAGTTCAGCCATTACCATCTGAGAAGTTACAGTGCTGGCTGCAAAGCCTTGTCCACTGCAGGGCCCTTAACACACAGACAGACATAAAGGACCATATGTTCACTTGATGTGGAGGAGGATTTGCACAATGTAGCTCAGTATCTACCTACCTACCTTTATATTGAAGAAAAATAGTTCAACCGTCATTTGAAGCAGGTATCAATAATATAGACGTAATAAGATGTATAAATGTTACCCCCCCCCCCCCCCCAATCAATTTCAGTCAAAAGCAACTGGACTTGGTTATTTGTATAAATGGTAATTTATTATAGAAAACATGTTTTTCTGAACATGCATTTTGTTTTAATTGCTGTTTTCTTCTACTGGAGGTAATAGTTGATATCAAGAGGAGCCACAATAGAGGAACACAATGCCGTGGAGGCTATTGATAACACAGGTTACTCTACCACAAGCAGAATCAGTAGATTGCGTATGTGATCATCAATTATGAACGTGCAAACCATGTGCTGCTTTTCCCCCTGCTCGTCTCTCGGCTCGTGCCTGGAGGAGCGCTATGTTACCGGGGCGATGCATGCGGGGAAAGAGAGCCACAACGCTGCCGGACAGCCCGAGCACTCACCTCTGTCCCGGGGGCTCCGTGAATTCACCGAGTCCCGTCGTCCCCTTCCCCCCCGGCGTGGTCTTGCGTGCTGCTCCAGTTTTGCGGTGCACGGTACCTTAATCCATCTCGAGCGACTCCCGAGTCACCCCGAAACCTAAAAAAGCCTCCACTAATATTTAGAGGGAGCTCCGGTGTGAGGCTATTCTGGGATCACTAAAGGAGACTGGGAGAAGGAGGTTGGATGGGAGTAAGTGGGGAGACCTACAGAGAAGAGCAGTGATGGCGAGAGAGAGAGAGGAGGAGGAGGAGAGAGAGAGAGAGAGAGAGAGAGAGAGAGAGAGAGAGAAGATGAGAGAGAGATAGAGAGAGGAGGGGAGAGAGAGATAGAGAGAGGAGGGTTGCTGATGGTGGAAAAGTCCAATTTGCTGCACTTGCTGGTGCCGCGTTCCTCCTCTCTATTTCCCTGGCTTTGGATAAGTGAGAGATTCACGTGCGTCCACTCCGGTTTCCTCCCTCTTTACTTACACATGCAAGTTTTCTTATTTTCCATACAATACACAATTTATTGAAATTCCAAAAAGAGCTGGTTTTCTATGCAAGGCATCCGTCACTCGGTTTTTCGGGTACGCAGTCCATTTCACAGCGCGCACATACACACGCACACACACAAAGGCGTGGGGGGCGAGCAGGGTTTTGGAGGAGGAGGGGGAGGGGGGTACAGGGGGAGGAGAGAGTGTGGTGTGTGTGTGTGTGTGTGTGTGTGTGCGCGCTTGTGGGGGGAGGAGACAGTCTGGTCCACACATACACACTTCTTTCTGGTGAATTCCTGTTTCGGGGCTACCGCCATGAGGCAACCGAGACAAAGGGGTAGATTTTGGAACATGTGTGTGTGTGCGTGTGTGTGTGTGTAAAAGCGAGGGGGCGGTTTTTGAAGATAACCTCTCATCCACGAGCAGGAGCCAATTTCACTGTGATTATAATATTAGGCTCGGCGTCAGATAGCCTCGCGCGTCTGTAAATGCCTTCTGATGCGTTTGTTTGACCCTCAACTTGTTCATCTTCGCGGGGACGATGGCTCAGAATAATGCACCCGCCTTTGTTTACTCTGGAGGGGTGTGGCAAGCGTCTGACCACTGTGGTGCATTTGGATTCCCCCGGAGGACCTGGCGCGGAGCTGTGTGGACACGCGCCCGCACATCGTTGATAGTTCACATTCACAGACACCTCTGCGACGCACTGACTCGTCATGTATGTCATTGCGGCAATTAACATCAGATAGTCGACAGTGCACGTGTCGTGTTTGTTCCTTGCTGAAGATGTTCTCTGTAACAGATCCATATCTTTCACTCCCACAGTTATCAATTCTTAATGGGACTTCAATCTGAACTTTAAACATCCATTTAGCACCCACGTGCTTCTCTCTCTCCTTCTCTTTCTCTCTCTGTCTCTCATGTCAATCATTGTTATACTGGGTGTGTTGTGACACATTCAGGGACACTTGCAGCCTGTACAAAATCCGTGCAGACTAATTTTGAGAGGGTGCAGAGCAGGAGGAAGTCGCCTGCTGACCAGCCTCCAATGGTTTCACACTCATTCATGTATTTGCACACGGGAGCACCCCCACCCCCACCCCCTTTCCACTCTCTCTTTCAATCCCTGTCGTTTGGCTCCATGTCGCTGTTTGGTGCTAGATGAATAAGGGGGGGGGGGATCCAGTCTGTTGCCAGGGAGTTTCTCTGGTTCTCATGGGGTACTCCCTCGTCTCTCCCTCCCCTGTTCCCCTCCGCATTCCCTCATTCCCCGCCCGCAGATCCCCCCCAACCCGACAACATCACGCACACACACCGCCACCACCACCCCGCCAATAATACCCAAGGGTGGGTCACAGCTGGCAGGAGCTAATAAACTCATCACTCACAGTGCCTGGCTCCTATTTACCTACTAGACAAAGCACCATAGAGAGGGAGAGGGAGAGGGAGAGCCATGTGAGGTGGAGGTGGATGAGCACTCCTCTCTGCTTCCCACAGACGACTCACACTCCTCTCAACATGACAGATTTGATCACAGGGACGGTACCTCCGAGATGCAGAAATCAACACAATTGTATTTTCGTTAATGCAGAATCAGTGCATTATCTGCGCACTCTTTACTATGAACCCAAGTCGGATGGTAATTGATTGCCGGAGGGATGTACTTTGGGGATTCTTGAGTTTGATTAAAATTCTTCTTGACTGCTGTTCACACATGTGACCCAATTACTTAATCAGAGAAAAAGAAGTCTGCCATTCAGATATGTACAAACCACAGGCAGACACCCACACATGCGGCACATGCGCATGTTTGCATGGCTAATTCATGTGAGGTAACACACACAAGCGCGTATAGTAAATGCACTCCCAGACTGAGGTGGTGTTAAGGCACACGCTTCACATGTGTTGCACGAAAGCATAGGTAAGATTCCTGCATGCCAACACATTCACCCACACATCTATGAAGACCCACACAATTCTTGCGAGTGGATTCTCATAGATTTTTTGTTTGTTTAAAGATCCCATTCATTGCACCCCCATCACCCGACAAAGAGCCTATTGTTTATTTTATTACAACAAGGAGAATGCAACCATGTGCGAGTGCAGAGAACATGTGATTGATCGGCTTTATCACCGTGCGATTATCTTCACTTTCTACAGTCTGGTCGATACACCGCCACTAAATCATCCGCCTGCTACACCTGCCTCTCTCTCTCTCTCTCTCTCATCCTCTTCAAACAACCCACGGGCTCTTACTGTAGCTCTCATCTGCGCTGAAGAATTATATTTGGTGGCATCAATTTCTATTCTTCCTTCACAAGTGCCACGTATTGCATAGGGACTCAATTTTCAGATATTGTTAGACAGTAAATGTTTTTTTTAAGTGTGTCTTAAGAGTGTTCACATTTCTGTGATGATGTGTTTAAGAAAACATTCCACTGTAAAAAGGAATACAAGACTGTGTAAAATCAATACAGGTGAAATGTGTAACAATGATTTGCTCTGCCATGTTATCTAGGCCACCGCTTCGTGGGGTGACTGAAGTGTGACTGACTGGCAAATATACATGAGGGGCACACACACACACACACACACACACACACACACACACACACACACACACACACACACACACACACACACACACACACACACACACACACACACACACACACACACACACACACACACACACACACACACACACACACACACACACACACACACACACACACACACACAATGAGATAATACATGTCTCGCTGTCTTTTAGATCACATGATTGGAAGTGAACGCATGTCCCTGTCGTACACAAAATATCAATAATGTGATTCTCTGCAGGTAACTCCTCTCCACACTCCATTCATGTGTCTATTGGGAGAGGTTCAAGTGCCTCTGTGTGGTTGGAAGCTGTCATTACATGACAAGTTAAACAATAGCATTATACCCTTGCTGGAGTAGTGCTTACACCTCCTCCTATTCAGCCTCAGGAACAAAGGGAAGTGTCTGGGTCTGTGCCAACAAACAACAACACCTGCAACATCCACCCCACGTTTTGAGCCTTAACTCCCCACTTTAGTCTAACGGGACTACTAATGTAGATTACACAGTATTCAAAATCACTTTGCAAGATGGATTTCAATAAGTTAGAATGTGATAACGCAATTGATTGAGAGCTTACAGAGTATTAATGTTTTATCCTAACAAGATAAACACCAAAACTGTGAGTCCCACACAGATCAATTGCTTAAGTGCTGTAGTGGGTGTAGATCCAGTCATTCAATACAGATTAATTAATGCAGCTGATGCATTCTCGATTGCATTGCACTGTGCAGCAGTATTTTACTATAAAGTCCCACTTTGTCAAAATGTTCACATTTTTATCTCTTTTTTACTGAGTGAGGGACAGAGTGAGGCACAGTTTTTCTAGCTTCAGCACTGCTACAACTTTCATTTATCCACTACAGGTAATGCTACACCTTTATCGTGTAACAGGGTAGCTACTAAAGCATTAGTGTGGAGCAGAGACTTCATCTTTTTGAAGCTGCAAAATACCAGCCTGGTATCACCCAAAGGCGTGTGAATGACACGCTATTTCTCTCAAGCCATCTCGCGTATAATTACAACGCATTTCATGATTTTTGCTAACATTTCACGCCATGTAGTCTCAATTGACGTGTATAGTGCAGAGATGGCGTTGTCATTTGACGCACAAATGTCATTGAGGGAAAACCCACGTCTACGTATTTCTCCGCAAGGTGGCGGAGAAATACGAAGTGGTGGAGCTTTCTGTCAGAGGGTTGTTTTTAAATCAATATTTCATGTGAAGGATGGCTGAAATAACGGGCGTGAAATGCCCTAACCCTAACCCTAACCCTAACCCTTAACCCCTAACCCTAACCCTAACCCTGACCCTAACCCTAACCCTTACCCCTAACCCTAACCCCTAACCCTAACCCTGGGGAACTACGGGCGTTAAATGACACGCGAAAAGCTTAATATACGTAGACATGCACGCGAAAAGTCATGAAAGTCATGAAAAGTGGCGTGCTATTTATACGCCCTCCCATGAGACCACGTAGAAAATACAGCTTCTTGAGCTTGTAAATAACAAATTGCTCAGGCACTAGTGATTCAGTACTAGTTATTCTGCTGGAGACTCAAGTGCTGTGGTGCAACCATTTTTTTTTGCAATACTCCAGAGAGACCAGGTGTACTAATAGCCTTCCTGTGCACAAAAAATATGAATCTGTCAAACTTGAATATATTACTATAGTTGTTGAATATGGAGAATGAGCAGAACACCGCCATCTAGTGTCTCGAGATCATAGATACATTTGAAGATTGCAACAAAATGTTATGAAAACAATTATGAAAACAACGTTTTTGTTGCATTTTCAAAACTATGCTGCAATTTATAGCCTACAACTCAACACACACACACACACACTAAACAGAGACAATTCAGCTAAAACAGTGTTAAATAAATGTTCATTTAAGTTCAGAAATGTTGTCTTATTTGTTATTATTATTAAATTGTTTTAAAATTTTTCCTAATCCTACAGTATATTAGCCATGTATTTGTGGGTTATTTGTCTCAGCTTACCATATTTCCATGTCTTGTTTTGTTTTTTTTGCTGTTTAATTATGATTCTTTTTAATCTTAAGTCTTTTTTTTGTCATCAAAGGGTTCAATCATGTTCCTTTAGGAGGCTTTACTGGGACTTGCCCCTTCCACACCTGTTACTCCTATGAGAGCTCATCCAGTATAGTATTGGGGCAGATCATCTGTTTTGCCCCCCTGATGAACTTCAATCTAGCACATTTCACCAAGCCCTTCATTAATCATCAACTTTTACAATATGTGCCAGTGTCATTTGTGGGACATTTGTGTTTTTGTACTCACGTATGAGGTGGCCTTGAAAAAGATGAAACTCTATCTGCAAAGATCATTCAAACAACATTTGATTTAACAATCATACAGATATGCAATGAAATCAGATGGATAATGGATTTTGAATGGCTCTGATTGGTGGCCACAGATTCAGGCAATGTGCTCATTGTGTTCACTCACAGTGTGTTATCCTTAAATGATCCTAGGAGGTCAAAGCTTAGGGACGGCATTGTCATTGATTTCTGCACTTCACACTGAAAATATGAGATAATGCAAGTAAATAAGTATATAAATGTTTATTTCAAAACATGAGAATGATCATCATGATAAAATTCAATAATATGCTGATACAATTTTTATAAGGGGTAAATTTAAAAGTATTTGTTTAAATATCCAGTACCACAAGCTCCTTCTCGTTAAAGACCTAAAATATATATTTTTTTCCTCAGAGACACCATGGCATGTGAACACAACCACTTCACACCACAGCAAAGTTTGAAACGTTTAAATGTACACCAGTACCATCATAAAAGCCTTAAGTTCTGTGTCATCAGTGTCTGTGTCTCAGACCCAACACCTGTTTAAAGTATTCTCGCACAAGACTCAGCATCACAATACTATGAGGTGACATTGCATTGTATAGTGCTGGGGTGATTTCATAAAGGCCTTATTTCCCCAGGTCCTCTCTTGTTGCATGCGAACAACAGCGCAGAAGGAATCTTCAATCTGTCATGTTTATTTAAGTTGTTTTGGTGGAAAGAAACCTCAATCCATAAAACTCTCCATTGTCCATAGCCGCAGGAAGCAGGGTTGCAGCTCCCTCTGGTGGTTGACTGAATAACTGAATGAGAGTCCCGATATAGTCAACCTTTGAAGAGCCTTCTCTCTTCATCATTGACACGGGGCATGAAACTCCACTTTGTTTTAGTAGTAAGCAAAAAAACGATTGCGTCATCCGAGTGGAAACAATGTAAAAGAGTACATTTATTTGAATGATTTATAATGAAAATAACAAAACAAAAAAACAGCATGAGGTCTCACTTACTGCAGCTCACACGGATCTGCAGGGAGCTGGGAAATTGTAATCAGCGTGAATTCATACGCAGTACAGTCACTTGGCGCGAAACTGTTGCCTGACTCATGATAAGTCCCTTCTGTAATGCATAAATGAACAAATTCCCTCCAGATGTTTTCATTTACTGGCCAGAGCCACAAATTCAAACAGATATGCAGCTGTTCTGAGTTGTTGTTGGGGATTAGGGTTGGTAATTATAAAGGTTCAGTGAAACGACTTTGAGATTGTAATTCTGTTCTGTTGTTTTGCGTGGCTCCGTATGAAAGAAATGTTGGATTATTAAATGAATACTAACAGTCTGAGGGAGATATAAATAACCACCTTCTTTAAAATGATACCACCTGGACATCACCTACGGCACACTGGAAAATGGAAACAGGTTTGAACTCTGACACCCGAATAACTCCGACCCATGTTACTGCAGCTACTGATGGACACATTAAATATTAATGTGGTCCTGGAAGTTTTAAGAGGGGTCAGACACCCACAAATACACCCTCCACCAGCCACCCTCAAATAACACGTGTCAAACTGATCAATGAAAGGGCCGCTGTTGCTGCAGGTTTTTCATTCCAACCAAGCAAGAACACACCTGACTCAACTTACTCAATCACCTGAATCGCCTTCACACAGTTGTTCTTGCTTGGTTGGAATGAAAACCTGCAGCCAGACGGCCCTTTACTGGATCAGTTTGACACCCCTGCTCTATAAGAAAGGACCTGGATTTGAATGAAAGGGCACTGCAGCGATTAAGTACTCCACTTCCACAAAGTCACAGGATTCACAAGCGTCCTGACATTTAGTCACACGTTTCCCAAAAGCATCATCTTTGTATTGCATTTGATGTGGAGGAGGGTTAACCCCACTTAACTACACCTTTATGTCGATGTTCTTAGAAAGTTGTATAGTCTCCGAATCATTATTTGTCACCAGGGATTATTTTCTCAGAGTTAAAGTCATAATCCGTAAGACTTGAGATACTTTGTTTCTAGCAGCTTCTTTGGCGGAAAGACAATTGCAGACGAGCCTGTTCTTTCAGAGCCCTCCAGCTTGTCCCATTCACGGCCGCTATATGTTTTTTTTTTTTTGCTATTACGTAAACTTTATTGAAACACATTCATCTCTCTACTTTCGGCCCGTCCTCTATATGTTTACCCTCTTAAATCCACACACACACGTATGTTCATATCACACTTACGCCCTTACTACAAGCCTGATTCAGAAGTAAAAAGTTCCTGATTCCAGATTACAAGTGAATGCAGCATAATCGGCAGTGACGAGCTTCGCCGGCAGACCAACCGCTGTCAGCAGCGTCACTAACATGGCAACGTATTTGCATTAAAGGAGGGAATTTCGCCACAGACACTCAGATCGGAATACTCTGCAAAAAGGCAACAAGTGCTTTCATTAGTGGGTCATGTGATTAATCACCATTGTTTTAACTCACTCTTTGATAGATAGTAATTTAGCAGACAGTTAACTAGATGAAAATCTTACGGATTATATCTTCAAAACTCATTCAAGAGCCACGCTTGAAATGATGTATCATGAGTTATACCCCCCATGACTAGTCATGATTATGTGTAACGCTGAAGTTGCTCTTTACAAACTGCTGTATGTGAAAAGGTATATTTTGACCTATGTTAACAACACAAGATAACAAAGTGGACAAAGCTATTTAAATGTCACGGTACTCTGAGTTAACTAAAACTAGCGGCCATAACATAGACATGAGGTGTGTATTTGGATCTAAATGGCTCGAATCCACTGCAGACAGTATATCAAACCGTTTTCCTTTAATGTGCATTTTCCTGCCTTAATATCATTTTTTATGCAGAACCCATGAAACTACAGGGAAACAAATTACCATCTCAAAGCATCTGTTTTGGAATGGCTCAGTTTACAAAAAACCCTTTTATGAGGGTGGGATTTTGCTATAAAAATATCCCAAAATGTGTTTCTGGCATAGCTGTGTTAGTGTTGTAATGTTGATGGCGCACACAAGGAAACAACTTCACGGGATCTTTAGTTAAACTGATTTAGGGCTGTACCACTTCTTTGTCACAGTTTTCTTCCTCTATTATTCACATTTTTGGGAAATTATTACTTGAATTATTTGAAAATATATTGTTTTTTTTGCATCTTTATCTTCTGACACTCAGTTCAATGCGTGTGCATTTTCAAATAGCTGTTGTTTTATTTTACATTGGGCTTACTTTCATTTCTCTGTGCTCTTGTCGCTGATGTTTCTGTGTGCTTGCAGGCCTCTTTAACCAGTGTAAAAGGTCTTCATCGTATTCAGCTGATTGTGTTTGATGGCTCCTCATGTGAACCACAGGTTTCCTTAATAAGCACAGTGATTTTAACAGTGCTAGATTACCCATATTGTCATGGCTAATCCCCGTGTTTCTGAACTGGTTGTCCGGAAACTATTTTGCTGAAATTATATTGGCTTTCATTCCACAAGATTGCTTTGCTTATTTATGACTTCATGGATAATGTACTAGTTTAAATTGCAGTTAAAGTATTTTAGTTGTAGTTTAGGCGAGTGTGGAAATAATTCGGACTGTGAAAATTATTAGGTTTCAGTAAGTAATGGTGTGAGTTAACATACACTGTCATTTTTCAGCAAGCATCCCATTAACTTAACCCATTCCAACAAAGCCATCTTCCCACGGCTATGCAAGTACCAACTGCACTGCAATCCTACACACCAGTGGCCTTCAGAAAGACAATCAAGTCCCACTGCTTACACTTGGTTGGTTGGCTTTTGTCCTCTCCAAAGTGTTCAGAGTGCGTGATAGGTTAGCCACCTGTCTGTCCAGGCTAGAAGTGTTCCGTGACTGGACAGTTGTGTTTCCAACACCTGGTTGGTTGACTCGACTTCGCTCCAAACTGGTGGAAGTACGTGATTGGACAGTCCTTTCTCCCGTCAAAGCATTAACAGGGCGTAACTGGTTGGCCCTCCCTCTGTCCAAACTGTTAACTGTGTTTAATTGGCTGCTTCTGCCGTGCTCCAGAGTCCCGGGACCGCCTGATTGGTTAGCCCTCCCAGTCTGTTGATTATTCAGGGTTTGCAGTTGGCTGGTCCTGTCTCTCTCAGGTAGTTTGGGCTGAGTGGAGCTACTTCTGTCTGTGTTAATAGTTTGTATCCTCTGTCTGTCTCTTTCTCTCTCCAGACTGGTATCTCTGCGTACAAGTCCGCTCCTCTCTCTCTCCAAGCTGCTCTGGATCTCTGCTCTCCTGGCCAGAGCCTCTCTTAGCTGGGTGCGGAATGTCTCAATCTTCCCCTGCAGGTCCTGGAGCTCCCCCTCCCAAAGGCTGGTCTGAGTGGCCCTGCTCCCCAGGGGAGAGAGCACCAAGCCTGTGGAAGCCAGTGAAGAGACGGGGCCCCCATTAGCATGGAGGCTAATCTGTGGAGGGGAGGTAAATCCCCCCAGGGTGCCCAGTCCCCAACCTCCTAAGCCGAGCCCAGGACGGCCGACCATACCGGGCCTGCCGCGCACTGAGGCGGTGTGTGTGCGCAGGCGGTAGCTGTGGAGGGTTTCCAGGTCAAAGTGCACACGTTTCTCCTTTGGCTCATGGGACGGTGAGGAGTTGCAGGTATCTCCAGCTGTAGTGGAAGCAGGGAGGGATGTGGGAGGAGATGGGGGAGGAGGATGATGCTGTTTCCTATGTAGGGTGCAGTTCTCTGAGATACAAGAGGAGGGGCTAGTGAAAGAGAGGAAGATCACAGCAAAGGGCATATATCCAGTGAGATATACTGTACAGCAGTATACATGGATGCATTTTCCTATAAGCAAACACAAAATATATACTGTTTATGTAGGGATTATCAAGTTCAGACTAAGCAGTACGATCAGACGTAAATCAGGTTAATATCACTTGGTTTGTCTTGATTAGAATTTTTCTGTTTGAGTTACATATATTTAAAAAAAGGTCATGCTTGTTTAAGATCTGACATAAGGTTATTACTGCAATAAATCTCCATCTTTACACTGAAATAAAGTGTAAACATTTGCAAGAGTGGTTATTTCAGCTTGTTTCCTGAAACAAATTGACTTGTTTTAAAGAAATCGTTTGACATTTTGGAAGATATAATATTCGCTGTCTTGCAGAGAGTTAGATGAGAAGATCGATAACAGTCTGCACGTTAAATATTAAGCTGTCAGCATCTGATAATGGATTAAAACGAACAAGATATAATATGTTAATTAGTGAACTTTAGAGGTGATGGTACGCAAATGTAGTTCTCTTTGGAAAGAGACAGTTTCCTGTCTTTATGCTAAGCTAAGATAGCCGCATTCTGGCTACGGCTTCATATTTACCTTACGAGAGCGGTTTCACATCTAACTTTCAGCAAAAAAGTGTTTCCCATAATGTCAAACTGTTCCTTTAAAAATGTTGATAAATGAGAGCTTATTGACGGAAGACAGAATTAGGCAGATTTTGTGCACTGGCAACAGGAAAGTGACATTTGATCCTAGAAAACCCTTCAAACAACTTCTTGCCAGACATAATTGGTGTGTGTTTAAATGGAGAAAAACATAGTCTTGATGCATTTAAACTGGCTTATTCTAGCTGTTGTTAATGGTGACCATTAAGTGCGTAGATGCAGATGAAGTCAGTAAATGACTAGATTACTTTTCGAGGTCAGTCAGCTCCTTCCCAACATCCTCGTATGTGGTGTGGAGGGCTCTGTGGATTTTCTGCACGTAGAGAAGAAAAGAGAACTACTGATTAGTAATGTGCAACTTGCTATCACTTCATCAGCTCTGAAATTAGTCGGATCGAGGTGGTGAATATGAATTTCTAAGATCCATTATGCTACCCGGTTGTACAGAACATCCGTTGACAGCTATTCCGTAGAAATCCCGCTGTGGTGCTCCTCTAGATAATTGGATTAAGTGATTGTAAATTCAGCGAGACACTTCTTATATGCTTTAAATTTTAAGCGAGGTTAAGGTATCAGTCGCTTAAGCCCTTTTTGATTTAGGTGCCCACGTGCTTTGGTTAGACTGCAAAAAAATCTCCATACCAAACTCTAAAGTTATATCTTGTAACTCTGCTTTAATTCTCCCTGATAGATATACATGTGAAGATATCTGAGTGAAGGGGAGGCTCTCACTTTACTCGAGGGACTAACTCAGATGTCTTCTTCTCAGATAACTGTAAGGGTTGTGATGAATGCTAAAGGCTGCCCGGGAATGGTTGCCCTTTTAGAGGGTTGTAGGAAATAAATGTGGGCAGTCTTGATATACATTATTCACCCAACAGTATAACCACAGGCCACCTCATTTAGTAATAACTAGACCTTCATAAAAAAAACAAAATATGACCTTTAAATCCCCAATTTGTGCTTCCCGTGGTGCATGTTGTCATAAATTTGGCAAAAATTCTCAAACAGCCTCATTATACCAAAAAACTTCTACAGATTCATTTGTTTTAATTTTATCTTTTCTTTACAAAATAACACTTTTTTATTGTATGTTAAATATGGCGCATTTGCAGGTAGTAAAAACTGGTAAACGACAAGAGTTTGAACGCAAAGGTACATTTAATATTCAGTGTTTGTTTATAAATCCGTTGCCTCAGACTTGAAAAAACAATGACGCTAACTCACTGCCAATGGGAACCGTTTAATAGGCTTTTTCTAAATTAGCCCATTAATCTAAAATATTTAAGTAACTTTATAGAGCACAATTAGATAGTTAATTAGATCATTAAAAAAGTACTTAATTAGCAATGCATTTATCTTAAAGTTAAACTGTTTTAAAGAAACCTGTCCTCTAAAACACGATAGCAGTCTGCATTAAGGAAAATGTTTAATCTAGACTGTTATCATGAGTTCCAACAGTAGAGGGCGTAGGCTACCAGCAAGATAAGAGTTAACTCCAGGGGCTAGAGACATTTCACCAACCGCAGTATGCGTGTGTATGTGTATGAGTGCGTGCGCGTGTGTACGTTTGTGTTCAAGAGTGATTGTTCTCATATGCCGGTGGCCTTGCGTATGCACAAACACAGTTGGTCTTTGCTCATCTTTTCTGTGTGTGTGTGTGTGTGTGCTTGAGTGCATGACTGACTAAGCAAGTGTGTGAGAGCGTGTGTGTGAGTCCGTACAGGATGTATTTACTCACCTGGCTGGTGTGCAGCCAGTACTGTAGTGTGTGCGTGCGTCTGAGGCGAGGGATGACCAGGTGATAAAAGGTGTGTTCACCTGCCAAGGTTAGCAAGGCTCCACCCACCCCCATACACAGCAACACAAACAGGCCGGAAAAATGTTGTATCCCCATCTGTAGAGTCTGAGGGGGAGATGGCGGAGAGGGGGAGATAGAGGAGAGAGGGGAGAGAGGAAAGAGAAGAGATGTGAGAGAGAGGTTGGGGGGGGAGTGACACAGATTACTAAAGACTTAAGCTGACACACAGGAAAATACAAAGATTGATGATTTGTATTTACATAATTACAATTTAGGCCACGTTTTGTGACTCTGCTATTGATATTCTGCTGTTGTCTATCTAGTTTGCCTGTGTAAGCCCGTAAGAATGGAAATGAAGAGGAGAGGGCAACGGCGTAAAAGACGTTCGGAAAGAAAAGGAATGTGGAGAAAAGAAAAGCATAAAAGAGCTGAGGGGGGAAGCAAAACTGAGAGTAATAGAAAGAAACAGCAGTTAGAAAGGAGACGACGGTTAATTGAAGAGCAGTTTGTTCCCATTTAGTTCGCCCACATCCCCCTGACATAATGTCTATCTCTTATGGGGCTTTCAAAGGCCCGGAGGAAGTGGAAGAGACAGTGGCTGAGCTTTTCCAACACTCTCTAATCATGTTTTCTTCACCCGGCTCATTTCTGCATTGCCTCTGATAGCAATTAGCCCCACGCTGACTCGACAAATTCGTCAGCGACAACACTGACCTCCTGTTGCTCCCAATCCAGAGGGCAAGACGGCACTAACGCCCACATTGTTTGAGAGTGGCCCGGTCTCTGGGCTTCGAATGGGATGAATAGTAATAATTTCCTGACGCAGGGGTGAAGTTGAGGTTCCCATTTCGCAGGAGAAACCTGTTACTGTGTAATTGCGTTTGTTGCTATAATATATTTCAACTTTGAAGTGGGATTTAAAAAGGGATGGCCAAAGGGAGTAGAAATCGCTTCTCTATTCACAAACAAGAGATAAAGATACAGACAGCGCTCCCTGTCTAGAGATCCCCAGTTCTTTAAAAAGAATGGAAAGAAAGGGAGGGAGAGAACCGAAAGTTCTCTGCTGTAGCACATTAGACACAAATAAGTATCGACATTTAGACAGTACGTGCCAGTAACTGGTTGAGGTCAGTAAATAGGCCTGAGTTTATGTGATTATATGTCTTTGTCTGTGTGTGTATGGGAATGTGTCTGTCAGTGTATGTGTGTTTGGCTGGCAGGCAATCATGTTCATGTCCCAAAGGGAGACTCATTTATAGGAGTACAGCGACTGAAGGCTTTGCTTTACACACCGTACACGTACACTATACACAAACACACTCTCCCACCATTGACTTACCTCAGTGACGGCAAAGACTCGCTTCCCGCAGGGAACCACCTTATACCATTTGTCATGTAGCATGTCCATGAAGCCGTCAGACTTATAGCGACTCACAAACTCGGACACGTTGCGGGTTAAAGGAGAGCCCTGCGGCAGGCCTATACCATAGCCTGCAAAGAGGAGACACGCACAGGTGTTTAAATACATACAGTATGCTACATGTAACATAATCTGAGAGTCAGAGACTAGAAAATAAAGTCTAACTCAGAGCAGAGTAGGAAACAACAGTCAGGTGCGGTTAGCCAAAGGGCAGATGCCCTCTGGAAAAAGGATTTATGGGTTTACAGGCTTCACTTGGAATCAGGATCAACATGTTTTCTGCCAGGTACAGTGCATAATATAAACAAAGCACAAAACCACTAAAGCCAATGGAGGTTACTCTTGTGGTGCACAGTACTTTATTTTCTGATATGCTCCGATGTTAAAAATAAAAAATAAAAAACATTCAAGAGGTTATAATGCAGAAAACATAGCTTGGGCCAATTTGGAAATCGTGTCTTGTAGCTATTTATTTAAGTTTTATATATAAAATGTAATTAATGGTCAGCATTTGATACTGAGCATGCTGTACTCTTTAGCTGTTTATTTGTATTTATTCTTTATTTTCTATAGGTTCATTTGTAGAATTGGTTGACAATGTACATGCACAATGTTTAATAGTAAATATTCTTTAATATAGTTATTTGTTTAGGCAACTTACTTACTCACAATGACAATAAAGGCTTTCTATTAAATACAGTTTATTTTGTCAGCATCATTATAAAACTTCAGAGTTCCCAGTATCAGTATAGCCACAACAGGCTGCCACCTCAGTTTTTAGTGTCACTGCAATGTCTAACCTCATGTTACCTTTCATAAAAACGAGTTCCACGCCGTGAGGTTTGTAATCAAATATCTAAAGATGTTAAAAAAGAGAGCACGGGTTTCGATTGGTAGTGTCGAGGTACTGGAGTTGGTATCGGGAGGGAAGAAGATGGATTAGTGTACGCCAAGGCTAGAGATAGACTCCTGGGATCAATGTTAACATCGAAGGCATCTGAAGCATCAAAGAGCACGCTGTAGACATCGTCAAACTTCAAACTACTAAGCTTTCGGGTTGGAGCCTTGAGAGGAATCCTACACTTAGACTCAAGTCGCCCCACACTATGAGAGATCACAAGATAAAATGACAAATGGCTGCAGCCGGCAGTGCTCAGTCCTATTCCCAGCATCCCACATCTGTCAGGTTTCTGGGCTGACATCAGGTAATCTCCGGGGTTGTAGCGGAATCGAGTTTGACTCAAAGCCCCTAAACTACCTTCAGTGGATATTATGAAAATATGCTCATATTTTTACCTGACTGTGCTCCATTGGGTTATGCATTCATGTGGCTGGGGTCACCCTGTGGTGATTTATTAGTGGAATATAAATGATGAGAGTGTTATGAGAGTATTTTCATTTTTGGACATGGTTTCCTGAAATCATCTTCCCTCACCTGTTCACTGTGTCTTTGTCACCACCAATTAACATAATTAGTGCCTTCTATTTCTTTCCTGTGTGCTCGGTTATTTTTGTTTTATTACTACATTTCCATTAGTGTTTTCAGCCAGGGTCCACTGAAGCTTGCCTGAAGAATATCCGGAGGTATATGACACACATATATACATGTTATATTCTATTTTTACTGGCAGTTTTATGACATACTTATGTAAGAAAATGCATAAAAATCTGAATGCATTAAAAGAGAATACCATCCTTCTCCAGCTATAGACGCTGTTTTGACAACACACCATAAAAATCACCCACACAGCATGAACAATAATTACAACTCCTCCCTCTCACCTACCCTGAACTCACCACCACAGCCATCAGTTACAAAACACTTATCACAGTCTATGACGCAGCGCTTCACTCCACGCTCACTTCACACTCATCCCCTCCGGTCACAGATACATGGCTCAGTTTTGTACAAAGGCCAAACGAAGGCCATTTTCACTCCGTTTGGAGGGGAACTTAATAATACGCTGACATTCAAAGCTCTTTTGTGAATTTAGGTTTTTTTTGTGCCTTTCTAATTACTGTTTATTTGTGTTGAATGTTTCCTGACAGGGATGTTTAACGTTAATACACAACATGAAATAATAATAATACATCTTTACTAGTTTTACAGTAGTTTTTTCAAGAGGTGAGGATGGGGGACAGTTGTGGGGTGGGGTGGGGGGGGGGACTTGATAGCAAGTTAACAGAAGTTAATGTACATAGAATCGATGTACATCATCTGAAAGTTGGGTACTGGAACATTCATTTGAGATTGTTGTGGGAATTTTGGACATTTGTAATTCATAATCATAGTTTTGTCAGGTCAGACACAGTTCAGTGTCTCCTCTGTCTCACATTCTTCATGGATAATGCAAATAACTAACTCGTGATGGTATATTGGCATATTTGTGCATCTGTACCCTGTGTTAGAGACCTTGTGATGAGAGAGGTTCAGCATGTTCAGCATTGTAATGTCTGAGGGATGTTTTTGTTTGGTCTAAAGACGTCACCCAACCAAGGCTATTCGCGTCCTGTCCCTCTCCCTAAAAGACTGTGCGAGATTTGGTACGTGGTCATTCTCTGCTAGACTCTAACTTGTGAGGATGCGGGGGTAAACGTATTTTTGTCTGCAGAGGAAAATGCTTTGGCAAAATAAACCACGGAGAAAAAGCTGATCCTGTTTGTTGATCTTTATTGAAGAATCCATTTCCACAACAAGATGCAGCACTGTGTCAAGTTCTTCAAGTCTTAAATCTGTAACAAGCACTGTGGTTTTGTGAGGTGGGCATTCAATTTTGAAGGTTTTGAATGAACAAGGGCTCAGAACATTATGATAAACAGTAAGTTCATGATACCAATTTCATGTGCCTTAATGTCTCATATGTCCTTAGAGAAATTTTTGAGTTGATACCATTTGTTACACAGATTCGGTGCTATATTGACCATATTTTGGAAGAGAAATGGACATAAATCCCTTTCAAAATACAACATGAAAGACACCAAGACCTCGAGGAACACCATAGAAAAATCCAGGCTGTGATCTGGTACCAAAAACGTTTGACATTTGGTGATTTCTGTAAGAATTGCATTTTACTACAATTGGACGGCGAGCATTCTGTTGTGTAAACCGCTCAGAAACCCGCTTATTGTCACTATACTTTAAATGCGCCCAAATACCAAGGGAATTGTTTCGTGATGCGTGCGATTCCATTGCTTCGTGTTGTCAGCAGTGTGAGGACCAGAACGGACGTCAATTTAAGATCAAGCAGTGACAAAAATGTATATTAATAAACACCTACCTAACAATTATTTAAGGTGTGTATTCAATTTTTTGGGGGACACACTGTGTTTATAAACGCGATGAGGGCAGAGTTCCTAGATTAAAAAAAACCCCTCAATATATCATTGTCTTGAAACATAACTCTTGTATCATGATATGTATCGCCAGATTCTTACCAGTACACGACCCTGCTACTTCCTAACTACATGTAATGTAATTGGCTTTTGGAGTTATTGATTACCTTGCAGAGTGATGTTTGCATGCAAATAAAAATAATATGTGCAATTAGAGTTCAAACCTGCCGCTTGGGTTTAATATCTTAAAAGTTATTTGAATTATGCAGTCAGTAATAAAAGTCTTTGGTATAGCACATTAAATATTAATCTGTGCTTGATTTGCAGAAATTGTTTCACCACCACTTTGTTGGTACTGCCTTGGACTTTCTTATTTCCCTCTTGTTACAGGTAAAACACCAGCAGAACGTGGAGTTATGAGACCAGACGCAGCAATAAAACATACAGCGATTAAATTATATAACTAGGATATTTTTAATTAAGTAACAGATTTAAGTACTTTTCCCGCCGCTGTTAATTTCAGAGGCGGCGCATTCGTGTTTCATTACAGAATTTGAAATCTAGAGAGAAATGGGTTCTGTTCTGTGTTCTTCCCAGACTTGGAAACGACATCTGTTTTGCATTACAGTCCACATTACCGCAGGTACAAAAATCTGTCCCTCAGCTTTAAATCAAAAGACCCTCGCAGAGATTTATTACTATACAAGACCTCCTGGGGTTGTTTGTTTAATTTCATCTGTACCGCAGAGAAAGACAGAGTCATGCCAAAAGCGTTTGTATAAATGTGTCTGTGTGTGTGTGTGTGTGTGCGTGCTTGTCACAGATTTGGCAGCTGTTTTTGAGCGAGTTTAGGTGTGTGTGTCGGCTGTCAAGGTGTGTGAGCCTGATGGGGGTTGCGAACAGAACCAGGGAATCGCTAAGGTCCACGTAACTGTCACACTCTGCTTCCTACATGACAAAGACGGTCTAAGCTCCCCTCTCTTTGCTTTCAACTTCCTTTACCTTCCCTTCCCTCATCATTTTCTCCCCTCTCTTCTCCCTCTCATCCCTCCTCTTTCCCTGACCGAGGTCATTTCTCTCCCAGCATTGCCGCGAGTCTTTCCCTCTGTCGGCCCACTCTTTATCTCTGTCATCCCTTCAATTTTGTTCGATTTCTGCTTCACTCCATTCTTCTCTTTATCTTTCGGCTCCTCTCGCGAGTGCATTGCTTTGTCTCTGTACGTCTCCCTCCTCTTTCTTTTTTTTCCCCCAACAGATAGACAGCATTTCTGTCATCAGTCTATCGCTATCCGCATTCCTTTAGAGCACTCAGTCAAATAGCGGAACACAAGTGGGCAGCCACTTGTCATTTGTTTTGCTTCTCTTCCCCAGACATCCGCATATTCCGTCACGTCAAGTCCTAAAGCTGTCACTCAAATCCCCCATACACCTACCCACTTGCTCACAGACACATACGTGCATATGAAGTATAGTTTCAAAACACTTTAAAGGCCTATAGGCTTGTAGAAAAGAAGATGCACTACCTTATTTTAAAAGACAGATCGAGAGTGTAGCTATTTTTTCCACCCAAAGAATTTATGATGTTTCATAACTTTAAATATTGTATTTTTTATGACGTATTTGCTGCTAAACTCAGCTTTCTTTTGTGTTTGTGCTGTGCTTCTAAAAATATATTTCATAATAAAACACAGCAGGTATTATAAATTATTATTATTATATTTATTATATTGGACATTCTGCAAACAACACACTTATTATCAGCTGCTGCAGTGACGCTGTGTTGTTTTAACCTTGTGAGTCTGTGTGTGTGCGTGCGTGCGTGTGTGTGCGTGTGTGTGCGTGTGTGGGTGTATATCATCATAGTAAAATGTGATCCTGGAGACATCTGCTGTTAAGTTTTTTGCATAGATTGTTGGATTGTTGGTGTTGGGTAGATTTTAGTCCCTGTGCGGGGTATAAAGTTGTGAAACTTGTGAGTATTTGTGATCTGAATAAAGGCCAAGATTTGGTGTTGCAGCTTATGTGATCCCCCTCTAGTTTTTAATTGTACATTCATTTATTGATTTACTCTTAAAGCTGTAATCCATAATGACTGACAGAACTTGTTCCTAGCGGCCTCTTTGGCGGTATGATGTAACTGCAGGCGAGCCTGTTCTTTCAGAGCCCTCCATCTCGTCACGGTCACTATGCGGGGGTGACTTTTTTTTGGCTGCTCTTTTGTAAACTTTATTGACACACATTCACCTCTCTAATTCTGGTCGGTCACCTATATGTTACCCTCTTACATTCATACAGACAGACAGACAGACAGACAGACAGACACACACACACACACACACACACACACACGTTCCTATTACACTTCTGCTCTTACTACAAGCCTGACTCAGAAGTAGTAAGTTCCCGATTTCCGAGTAGTAGTGAACACATCATAACCGGCAATGAGGTGTTCCACCTTGGCAGACCAAACACTGGTGACGGAGGAAACAGCATCACTAACATGGTGCCGCATTTGCATTAAGAGTCAGAATGTCGCCACAGTCACACAGATTGCTTTCATTAGTGGGCCATATGATCAATCACCATTGTTTTAACTCACTCTTTGATAGCGAGTAACTTTACAGACAATCAAATTGATGAAAACCTTACGGATTACATCTTAAAAGACTGCTGAGCATCATGCACTGTTGTGATGTTTTGACGGACTTGCATGCCAATGGATCCACACATCACATTTATTACGGACACTTGTTCACTTGAAGATTTTAAGATGCATAACTGTTGTGTATTGTTGCCTATGGTGTGTGTTGTCCCAGTGCTAAAAAAAAACCACATTTCCATTTTATGCAAATCTAATGGACAATAAAGTCATCTGAACTCAACTCTACATAATTAGATTTACTTTGAAAGATGCATTCTTACACACACACACACACACACACACACACACACACACACACACACACACACACACACACACACACACACACACACACACACACACACACACACACACACACACACACACACACACACACACACACACACACACACACACACACACACACACACACACACACACACACACACACACACACGCCAGTCTTGCCAGACGTGAGCAGCCCGACCAACAACAGTCTCACTCCGACAACAAACTCTGCCAGTCTCATTTTGGTCTTCAGACGCGTTCTGTCCTGCTTGACTGAGCTTGTGCCGACCACTTATGCACACAGGGACACACGCATCCAAACAAGCTGCGAGTGGCTGCGTGTTCAGTGGCAATATTATTAATGGGGTGTGTCTAGGCTGTCGTAAACATCTCCCAACAGCACTCAGTGAAAACAGACACACAGCCACATCCCCACGTCTCTCTCTCCACTTAAGTAGCCTGAAGATTTTAGCAGCGGCGCTTGCCTGCGGCATCTCCACAGTCCCAATTCCTCTGTCCCTCTGTATCTCCTGACCACAAACCACTCCATAAATCCTGCATCCTCATATGGACCAAATCACACTTCCTCCATCCTTTCTCTCCCTCTCTGTCCTTTGCTCACCCCTCCCTCACTCCTTGTGCCTGGGGTGAAGGTTTGTCTTGATTAGGGGACTCTGTTGGCTGGCTCTTTTATCACTCACTGTGCAGAGGCAGAAAGGCGCAAACTGGCAGTGGGCAAATGAAAGCCCTCTATCTCCTTCTTGTGCTTAACTCCCACCTCGCTTACACCCACTCACTGGCCCTCCCTTTCTTTACCTTTGTGTTGTTTTTTCTCTTACTTACTTTTTCCATCTTCTCTTCTATTTTCCCCCCCTCCATCTCCTCATCTCCTCCTTTGTTTTCTTCCCTCACATTTCCTGTCGGGGCCATTTCCTGCCCTTTCTTCCTCTTACCATTCAGACTCATTGAGTTTTTCTCTCCCATCTCTTTCTTTCTCACACTGGCTGTTGGAAGTGAATAGCACCAAAGGCAGCTTGGATTCGACACCTGCCTTTTCATGTAGGGAAATGAACACAGTAGTCATCAAACAGACCAATTCTACATACCAATGAGATCTGTGTTCTCACCCTCCCCATCATGAGTAATGCTGTGAAAATGTCCTTTGCCTCAGTTTGTCTCACGCAGTGAAGAAAGCAAGTAGATAATCTCAAATGAGCGAGAGTTGAGCAGTGAGTAGGGAATGTGGGAGTGGGGTCTTTCAGAGGCTTTACTTTGATTGACAGAGAAATGGTATCAAAATTTGTGTTTATGGTCCCATGTGACACCCTCACTAGTGTCTATTTACTGTCTCTGTATCTATCCAGAGGAGGGAAGAGAGAGAGAAAAAAGAAGCTGAACGGAAAAAATACACATGGATGTGCACACACACGTAATATGCATTAACATAATTGTGCATCAGCGCCAGGCATGAGTGCACACACTAATTCTATACCTGTAAATACCTTCCAGTGGCTAGATGAGTTTGGGTGAGAGGTTAAATGCGTGATACATTCAATAGACGTGTTCTGCCAGCGGAATTCAATTCTTCAATGTCACCTTCAAAAGACGTACATGTGCCGTATATGATGACATGTGACTAGAATACAATAAAACTTGCTAGAATTGCTGGCACCATTACTTACCACGATGAAAGGAAGCATCCGACTTTTATTAGAGCTAAGATATCATTTATTTTGACAGGTCGTCAGCAGCCTTTATTTGTAAAAAGCGCTACAATTATTCTCTTGTTCTGCAAAAAAAAAAATACAAATAAAAATCCCACTGCTCATATGTATTCACTTTATAGCATACACATATCCCTTAAGGAAACTACTTCTTCTTCTTCTACTACCTACTGTCATTCCCGCTGCTACTAGTCATAATAATGTGCATCTGGCTACAACAGTTGTGTATAGCCATCGATCACTTTAGCAAAAACATGATTTATGACTGGTAATTTATCATCAGGTATTGAACACAATTGCAATTAGTCTTGTAACCAAAGTATCCACATCCCCAAACAGAATGAAATAAGATCTTATTGACGCACTCACTGGCTGACGCAATGCTGCAGTGATGCAAGTCTCAGTTATGTTTCCAAAGTGAGACAAGAATTTCATGTCAGTGCTTGAAGGGTACTGTAACTTTAGCCAGTACATAAAGGTCAGCATGTTCAACTATATTTTGGCAGGCTAGGCTATTAATAATGTATGAATAAATACTTTCTTTCCTAGTAGTTTTCTAGTAGAATCCACAAGTTAAAGGTGTAGAAGGAGCTGGATGAGAAGAAGGAAGCGGAATTAAAATCCAACACGTTGAACATGAAAACATGACAGCGGTGTAATGTATTTTTTCGGTGAGCTTCCTGGCTCTATTGTGTGGCTTTGCTTTTTTTCATTACTTGACATGGTTCATATGGTGATTTTTCAGACGGAAGAAGCAATGACTCAACTTTGGAGAAATGTCCCCTCTCTGAACCTCTTAAAAATGAAAAACAATTTCCTTCAAGAATGCACACACTCATTTAACACCAGGATGCAACCATCAGTGCTCTCACACACATATGTCAGCATAGGCTCACTCATTTGTGTTGAAAAGATAAAATAATAAAATATTTTAACGCCCTTTGTGGATCATAAGCTGTTTTTTTTTTTGACTGCCAGTAGATTTTTCTATAAGCTCCATGACTGCAGCAGCTAATTTGACTTGTAAGCGTCCAGAGTCCAAAGTGCTCTGGCATTGTTGTTAATAATAGATGGATGCGTACTTTTAACCTGCAGCATTATAAGTTCTGTCAGTCATGTAGCCAACAGTATTTGATCTCCTTTTTGCATGTGTGTGTGAGCATGTGCACACATTATGAACTTACATTATTATGTGTGATTGTGTGAGTAGATGTTCATGCTTTGAGGTGTATATAATGTTTGTACGTTTGTCAGTGTTGCATGACAGAGAAAGCGGTTTTCTACAGTATGTATGTACAGTTACAATATTTTGTTTGTGAGTGCATGCACAAGTGTGTATTTATATGTGTGCGAGGCGCTTTTGGTTTGTGTATATGTCTTTGTGAGTATTTAATCACATTGTGGGGACTCACCTGTCATCTGGGGACAAAAGCAGGTCCCCACAAAGTCAATTTATTAGGCTATTATGACTAGATTTTAGGGTTAACGATACAACTATTATTAAGTTAAGGTTCATGTAAAGGTTGGGGTCATACATTAAGTGTTTTTGATTCAAGTTTAAGTTGATTTGTATGGCATGTGTTGCAAACTGTTTTAAAGCGAG
This sequence comes from Echiichthys vipera, assembly GCF_963691815.1. Lineage (NCBI taxonomy): Eukaryota > Metazoa > Chordata > Actinopteri > Perciformes > Trachinidae > Echiichthys > Echiichthys vipera. Next base: position 6,178,877 of record NC_139837.1, on the reverse strand, counting down.
AAAAAAATTAAAAGAGGAAATAAAGACAGATATTGGATGGTATATTATCAGCAAAGCGAAAGCAAAAATAACCAACAACAACTTGCTTTTAAAAATGCCACCAGGGAAGGACTGAAAGTCAATACAATGTCCTTCCAAGTAATAAAAACAAGGGTGTCAAGTGTGTGTGAGCCCGCGTACGCACCTTCAATGGCGAAAGGTTTCCCCACAGTGAGCAGTTTGCACTCTGCGTCGATGGAGACCTCAAAGTCCAACAGGGCTTTGTCCATGATGAACGCATCCAGGGCAGGGGGATCTGTCCTTCACCACACACACACGCAGATCACAGGAGTGAGAGAGAGAAGCATTAATTGAAGACGGCTTACTCTAAACTTTTGAAGAGCTGTTAATCAGATCTCCCTCCCAAAACTTTCTCACTCTCCCCAGACCCACGAAAGAACCCTGTATTTGGGTATGTCATGGGTTTTGTCATTTATACAGAGGATGAGATTAACTGCATTCTAATACCCTGTGTAAACACATACATCATTACCTAAACCAACAGTCTCTGTGGCAGACTGATAAGGCATTATACACATCGCTGAAGACTCTCCTACTCTGGCAATATCGATCCAATTGACCTAAATCGACCCGTAATTATAGACCGTTCCTGTGTGCAGCCTCTGCAGCTGACAGGAGATAAGTTTCAGGTTTCAGGTTACGAAGCACAACACACTGGATTTGAATTATATATCGACACACAAACACACTGATAAAAGAGAAAAGATAATTTCCTGACGCACACACGCATGCACGGACGCACGGAGGCACGCACGCACGCACGCACGCACACACACACCCAAATTGACGTACAAATTGCGCAAACATATTCACACGCACACATTTATGCATACACTTAATTTAAATTGCAGACGGATAAACAAGCATAAATGCATTATTGTAAAAAGCATGCCCATAAAAAAATATAGCAGACTGGTCAAATTCATTGAAACTTCTTGATATTCGTGTGCAACTAAAGGTTGACTTTACAAAGTCTTTAACTGTGCTGGAAAAGCAGAAATGTCTGTTTTTCCCCCCTGTCTGTCAAATACGAGGCACAGGGAGAAGAGAGAGGAAGGCTTCTTTAGGGAGTAAAGAGGGTCGGAAGTTATCCGATGCCAAGCCTCGGGATAAGAGTGGTGTTTGTGTGTGTGTGTGTGTGTGTGTGTGTGTTTGTGTGTGTGTGTATAGGCATGAAAGTGTGTAGGTAAGATTGTAAGTCATAAGCCTGTGTGTAGGTATGCGCCTGCATTACTTACTCTGAGCGTATATATTTGTGTTCATGTGCAGCTGCATGTGTAGCCACTGGCATTCTGTCTGTTTGGGAGAAGGCTTTTGAGTTTTTTTTCCTCTAAGAGTTGAGTGCCGTATTGGGGTCAGTAGATCTGCCAACACAGTATTTTACTGCCTCACTCCGGTTCTCTGCACTACTGTGACTTCCACTTCTGCTTCGCCACGCACGCAAACAAGCGTCACCTTCATCTTCCCTGTTCTAACCCTTTTTTTCTGATCAGGCGCTTTGTATCTTCCCAGTTGTAACACAACGTCAGCACATGCACTGTCTCAGCATCTCCGCTGGTGCTCTATGGTGCAGGTATTGTGTCAGAGAAGCATATGCGATTATAGCTGTGAGTGTGTTTGCTGCGTGTGGTACAGAAGGTCTCTGTACTTGGATAAGCAAGGATGAACATATTTTTTTCTTGCAGGTCTCAATTCCAGTTGTGGAATGTAACTTGAATCAAGAGCTGTGCCTAAGTACCTATTTGAGCTATTTGTACTTGAGTACTATCCTTCTAATTTACTACATTTCAGAGGGAAATATTGTAGCTTTTACACACAACATATAATGCGTATAAAATAGGATGTATTTACGTATTATGTTACAGATCAAAAGTATATAAAATATTACAGTAAACTATTACTTACACAAATGCATCAGTAATAGTAATTCAATAATATACTATATAATCACATAGACAGTGGTAATTTCTTTGCATTATGAGTACTTTTACTTTTGATCCCAAGTACATTTTGCAAAAAATACATTCACCGAAATGAGATTAACATTGCAGGACTCTCATTTTTATATTGCAGTGAGTAGTTAGTAGTACAAGATCTGAATTCTTCCTCCACCCTTGCTAAATGAATGTATTCTGTGTATCCATGTCCACGTGAGAGTTTATATGACCCCCATGTGTGTTTGAATGAAGTTATAAAAGCCATTAGAGCACAAAGTAATACAACATGATGTTTAACTTGAATTCATTCATTAGATTAATGAATAATACGGCCCGATCCCAAAGTCCCTTAAAGGCCTCAAAATGGTATGAAAACAAATGAGACAGCCCTTTGTGACAACATATAATGTTTCCTTGAGGACACCAAAAAATGTTACGTACAATTGTGGATTTGGGAATTTTTCCTTTCATGGCCAAGGATGATTCATATTCCAGTATTCCAATGTAACATGCCAGGCTGAATAAATTAAATCATTTAAACAATTTCCCCCTGGGATTATTAAAATATTTCTGATTCTGATTAAACAGAAATGTGACAGTACATTTTCTTTTGACCTTTTTTTTGTTTTTTTTAAGCTTCTGGGCTACCCCTGGTAACCCTGGGTTTATAAAGTCACAAAGCTATGAATCATGGGTATTTTCTAAGGCAAAGTCTGCATATATGCAGACTTATGGAAAGTGTGCATAAAGTGCACAAAATGTCTGGTGGAGAGCCCTCAAGCACTTGTCGATTTGACAGTGGGAAAGCCCTAAGCCCTTGCAGACTCACCGGGAACACGCCTCAGAGTCTGTGAGTGTGGACAATAGGATTGGGCCCACGTTTCCTCGACCAGCACTTATTTGGGTGTTGAGAAACACAAATATGCTAGTCGGTGTACTCCAATAGAAATTAAGACACTGGCAAGGTTTTGTGATCACTCTACCTCAACTCGAGATACAAAGTAGTTACTAAGTTAAAAGTATCACAGCAAAGGATCCACATTAGAAATTAAAAAATGGACCAAACCAAAATGGGTTCATCCTTAACTGCTGAGCTTATTAGAGAAGTGACAGATTTATATATGGAGTTAAGGATGTCTTCACATACAATCATAAACCTGAATGATGTAATTGTCAAATATACAGAGTGCTGAAAAAACAGGTTACATGTTCCAAGTTAATATCATATGCAGGATATGAGGAAAACCAGGTAGGACTAACATAAAACACGTGACAGAGATACTTGCATATGCACACATACACATGCATAAACATACTCTATACCTCCTCGGTCTGTAAGGTCATGTGGTAGCAGTCTGCTAACCGTTCATGTGGTCAAAACTAAAGAGCTGGAACAAACTTCCAGAAGATATAGGACTTGACCCAAACTTCGACTACCTTTAAATCCAGGTTAAAAACGTGTATTTCCTGTATAGCCTTTGAATGAACCATAACTACTCTCTTTTATTTATTTCTCATCTTTGTTAATTTCTTTTAAAATCATTCGTATCCCTTGGATTTATGTGTTTGTGCTGTGTTCAGTGTTTTAATGCATTATGTAAAGTACTTTAAACTGCTTCTGTGAATAAATTGTGTTATATAAATGAACTTGCCTTGCCTCCCTGCTTTCATCTTCACACAATCCCCATTCGACACCCGATCTATCCATTCATCCTCGGCCCTCATTTCATCAGTTTGTCCGTGACCGTCATTTATCTCTAAATTCAACACTTTTAATGAACAAAATTCCTTTAATTTTTTTTAGACTTTTTGGTTTTTTAAATGTATGTAATTCACAGGCTTTCGCCTCACTTAGACCCTGTGCCAAAATTCAGCATGGGTGGATAAGGAAAAGCTAAAACCAACGCAGGGTTCAAATATATTCAGCTCACAGAGTGATGAGGATGTGATGGTATCTGTCGGATACACAAGCAAACAGCGCGCTCACTAGCATAAGAAAACATCAACCGATGGCTTCGACGTAACATCACTTGAGGTGGATTAAGATCAAAGGGGAAATCAAACCTAAAACACAAATTGCATTGAGTTACACTGAGCAATTGCATTGATGTTAGATCAAAATGTCAGAAGTTATAAAAGAAAAAACAGCAGGATGGAACTCAGAACATCCAAAGTTTGACATTTTTGTAGTTGGTACTCTTGACATTTATATTTCATGTAGGTGTCTATGGGTGACCTCCAGATGACATCATTAACTGTATTAACTATTTCCTGTAGGATATTAGCACAGCACATAGAATATACAGTAGGTGCTGCGTGGCTGTAAATCTGCCACGTTTGTTTGCTCTTATTGAGTATGCACGTTTGCTTGCTGTTATTTAGTATGCACAGTGCGCATGAAACATAAATGCAACGAATACAGACAACCACAGATAACAGATGTAAACGTGACTGGCTTGTTTGTTTAATTTCAATACAGTCTTTTTTAAAAAAAAAAACAAAAACAAATGTTTATTGTGTGCATGAGTTTGTGTCTTACTTCAACATATGCACGCCTTCCGGAGTGGTGGGCTGGTTGAAGCGTCTCATGTAGTCGTGCATCTCTGGGAAGCTCTTCTTCATGTAATCCTCAGCGCTGCTCTCCCTCACCGTCCCGAAACGGAAGCCCAGCGACGGATGGTGCAGCTGTGGAAAATACACAGGAAGACATGGGTAGAAGAAAAGGTGGAGATGGGTTGTGGAATTGATAAAGAGAGAGAGAGAGAGCGGGTGAATATCACGATGTGCCTAATATCCAATTCACTGTAGCCCTGAACTCCCTACAGGGTTTAGGGATATGGAAAGTGATAATCCTTCACAAATAATTCCACTCTGTACTCATTAGCTTGTCCTTGTGTAAGATTAGTATGTGTGTACATGTGGGTCTGTATGTGTGTGTGGCGCGCTGACATGCAGTTGCGAGTTTGTGTCCTTGCTTGCAGTCCAACCTTGTCGTCATGAATTCCCGAGACCTGCTCGAAGGTCTTCTCTCCGACCATGACTGCAGCTAGGTTGGCGGTGTAGCTGGACAGCACCAGTAAGCAGAAGATGGCCCAAAGGTTCATCAGGAAGCGCCCGGTCCAGCATTTAGGAGTCTGCAGAGCGGAGATGTATACCAAGAGATTTTTTTGTTCTGTTTGGGTTGATTTAGCTTCTGTCTAATTATTAAAAAATAAAGTAAACAGAAAGAAAAGAGAAAAAACCTCGACGAGTGAATCTAAACTGAAAAGTGTCATGATGTCAAGACAAAGGTTAAATAGACTGACAAACAGCACGGAGGAAACTGAGATGAAAAACAATTTAAAATACAAATGTGTGAAGAAAGGTGCTTTCAGGTCATGACATAAATGCAGAGGCTCTGAACCTCCCCCTCCTCCCCTATTGTCCTCACCCTCCTTTAAATCAAAATGAAACCCAGAGTAAGGGTAATCAAGTTAATCAAAACCAACCAGAAGAGGAGCTAATGCAGAGGAGAACAGTGTGACTGTTGCACATCAGAAATATCTTTCGATGAAATCGCCTGCCCAGGGGAATGAATCCACCTGAACATTGTGATCATTTATTTATTCCGCCAATTAAAATCCACTTAACATCAAGAGAAGAGATGAATTTCTAATTAATGAGACATTAATTATATAAACAAGGTTGTAACCCATTACTACGAAGGTGTTGGGTTTGTTTTCAACTCCATGCATAATTAGTTGGTGAATTGAAAGGGTAGAAAGGGAGGGAGTCTTAAGAAGCTATATATTTCTTTAAGGAAGTTATGAAATATGGGAAAAAGTATTTTTTTTTTACACAATGCAGGTGCTTATTTGAAGATATAATGACATCTATCACTGTCAAATTTGATCGGCAGTAGCTACTAGCTAGCTAATTAAGCTAATGGTAGCCCTGTGAGTTCCCCTGCTCAATATCCTTATAGCAGGACACATTATCAAGAACCTTCAAACGGTTTTGTTCGTTATCATTCAAACTGCATTTGTATTGTCCATATCCTTTGTTCTCTTGCAACTGCAAAGCTAGCCCCTGTCACTCTCTTACAATGTTTATATCAATAGACATAGGACCCTGGGGACATAGGGATGACCCATTTTTCCCGCAGATTCATTTAAAAATAAGAATCCTGTAAAAGGAGTCTTAAATGTACACTTGATGGCTATTTACTGTACATGATATCATGCTTAAATAATGAGACTAAAGCCGCATGTAACTACTAGTTTTCAGTATAAGGAAAATGTATGATTAGACTGTAACTGTAACTCAATGTTATAAGAGAAACGGCTTTGAGGAAGGAGACTACCTAATGTGTTTGGCAAACGTAACAATTTCAGGTGACATTGGTTGGGGTTGCATAAGTGTTGAACCAAGTCCAATACAGAGCAGAACAAAGCGTCTACGTCACCCTCTGCTAGGATCCAGGACCAGCTTCCACAGAGTGAGTAATACAACAGAGAATATACACGTTTTGAACAGATCTTTTTTTTTTAATCCCACAAACTGATGTATTGAGTTAATCATGTGCCCCTTGGCCTTGGAAGTAATGGTCCATCACAACTGTACATTCGGTAGTAAGCTAGTAGTTGCACACGATTGCAGCATTTCTAGAGAAACACTCCATTGCTTGCACTTTTGCTTGTGTGATTAGCTTTTGGAAAGAACAAAAATGTGTTTTTCCATTGGATTAATTGGTTCTGAAGACTTAAAATGGTCCAAATTGTATTGAACTTAAACACGACTATAAAGGTGACTCCAGGGAAATAAGGTATTATTTGCAATTTAGCAATCGATTGACTTGCCCACTGTCCTCCCCATAGCCTAAATGAATATGACTCTTTGGCTCTGACCCAGCCCACAGAGGTTCAGTGTTCCTCAAGGGCATTTTAACAGGTCACACAGCTGCTAATATACACAACCTGTTAATTGACACATTGCCAGTTGCCAGGATCAAACCTGTGACCTTTCAATTATGGGAGGGTCTCTCTAATCACTTAGTTTCTGTTCCACCAACGTCCTTTACACTGCTTCCTTTAGGGACAAAGTGTGATTAAATGAATATTATGATAGTGTGCATACTCACTAAGAGGAGGTATAGGAATAATTAAAGCTAATTTTGTTTCAGATATATAATGGAATGTGCTGCATGAAAATTTGAAGAGCAACTATACGATATTATAATAATGGATTTTGGCATAATATGATGCTGTTTAAAAGAAATTGCATTGTGGTTGGGTGGGTGGGTTCATCACTCAAATCTGACAGGTTTCTGAAGGCTTTTACTGCGAATTTAAGGTGCATTTAATCTCTAAACAAAAAAAGAAAATAAGGGCAATACATTGTTTTTCATCTTGCTGCATATTTTTAAATGGACGGATTTGCCTCAGTCTGCGAATTTGACTTCCATCTGTCCTCACACGTCTCTCTCGTACTTACTGCCTGGCTCTCCAACTTTACCCACCTACTTGCACTCTCCCCTTTACGCCATGCTCTGTCTGCCCTGCTCCATGTCGCGCTCATTCTGATGCTTTTCTCTGCATGCCCACTTACCCTTTCAACCCTGTCTCGCCATCATTCTGTCAACCTCCTTTTTGAAGCCTGTTTCCCAATTTGCACTCTCACCCTTCCATCCCCCATTGGTCCCTCTTCTTTCTGCTTTTCTTGTTTTCAACTTTGTGTCTGGCTACTTCCGGGAGTTAACCTCTACTTGCTCCTGCCTTTTCCACCTTCATCCATCTCCATCATCTTTGCCATATCTCCTTCAATCTCTGTCGGACCACTTACCCTTTCCCCTCTCCCTCCCTGTATGTGCATTATCCTCCCTGTACCTCTCCACTTCATCACTGCCTACCTTCTTAACCTCTCTCCTATCAATCTCTTTTCCTCCCAAGCTATTTCTATCATCTTTTTTTCCATGCCTCTTTTCCCTCTAACTTACTCTTCGGACTCTGACTCTTAATAATAATAATGCACACCACCCCTCCCTTTCTCTGCAATTTCTGCTCCCTCCCTCCTCCGGCATGATGCCTATTTATCACAGAGAGGAGAGCTACCTTACCTTGGTGGCGACAGTTCGTCCAAACAATATGGCATAGCAGAGGTTGAGGGCGGAGGAATAGGAGAACACACGCAGCCTGTTCCTGCCATGGGGTGTCATGCCGAAGGGGCTGTTCCACTCGTACAAGGTGAGGAAGAGCGCGGTGAGATGCAGCGTGACAAAAATACCCACCCACATGGACCAGTGGAGGGGCCACATGAAGGCTCCAATGGGGGCCGCAGTGTCTCGGCTACGAACCTGGTAAGTCAAAAAAATAAAAAGACAAAATGTAAGCAAGAAACTGAAACAAGAATGAGATGTTTTGCATTTTCGTGGTAAATTGGGATTATAATTACACTTCCAGTTTGTAGGATCTTGTCAGTCAATGTCTCTGACCCTCCTCGGCATGATTACTTTAAAAAGTTGCATATATTGTTTTTGTGCTATTCATCATTTCCTGAAGGCAAGAAATCACTTTTCCAAATGGAACCGTATTGTCAGATCATATTATGCATTGCAGTTTGTCAGCCACAGAGGGAGAAGTTAACAAGTCAAGAGTGTTTGAGGTCTCTGCTAAGATGGCTTCTCCAAATGCCTCTCACACTCCTTATACACTCTTAAACTGTCTTTCATTTTGAACTTCCATAATTGTCCACTGAAAACTCAGCAAAGTAATTATTCACAACTAATGATCTTGTGTTCCTTTCCCAGAAGACTGGATGAGCTGGGCATTAGGGTGAAATAAAGTACTTGCAGATCATATTGTCAAAGCATACAGAAATACTGTCAATGAGAGAGAGAGAGAGAGAGAGAGAGAGAGAGAGAGAGAGAGAGAGAGAGAGAGAGAGAGAGAGAGAGAGAGAGAGAGAGAGAGAGAGAAAGAGAGAGAGAGAGAGAGAGAGATTGACGAATCAAAGTAACACTAGAAGACTGCGATGCTGCCTCTGATTTGCAATGTAGTATATTTTCAGGGCATGCTCCATGCCTTCTACAATCATGTAAACACAAACTCGAGACTCCCACAAACTAATGATGACTGCCAGCAACTGTACCAGAATGCCCAGGCTGGTGGAGTAGAAGGGCGAGGTGAAGTCGATGACTCTACTCCTGGCAGAGTTGATGGAGAAAGAGGTGACAGCCATGTCCGCCGTTCCGCTCAGCAGGTCCCCGACCAGCCCCGTCCAGCGCCCTGTCCCGCTCAATGCACCATACTTCCCGTCTCCGACAATATAAAGGTCAAAGGTGAACCCCATGTCCTCTGCCAGTTTTTCCAACAAGTCGATGCAGTATCCATAGCAACACTTCCTCAGGTCCTCCGGTAGATCTTACAGAAAAAGGTGATAATAATGTGAAATTTATCTGCATATTCTTTGCAAGCACATGCGCTGCATATCTGGGAATGCGTCCTCACCTTTTGACTATAGAAAATATTTATGGTTCCCCACAGGACACTTGTTTTTAATTAGTCCTGCACTTATGCTAGGAATGCACACTAAACATCAGATGGGAAAATGTAAAAACCATTGCATAGGAAAAGTAAAAATTGACAGGCTTTAATATCAAATTATATCAAACTTTGTCATTTTGCAAAGTCCGTCAATAAATAAAACTTGGCACAAAGGTCTGCACGAGTTCTGACTAAGCACCAGCATATGGAATTTTATTTATTCATCCTTAATACAAAGTTTTATTAGCCATCTTCCATATGTCATCTGCTGATTCTAATCAAGGAAAGTTAAAATACCTTATATTTTACTGCTATACAGTAGGCTGCCTGTGTGGTTTCCTAAATCCGAAATATCGTACCTGGTATTTCTTTGACAAGGCAGTCCTGATCTCTTATTGATTTAATGCCTTTGATCCTCCACATTCGTGAAACAGAGTTGTAGAGCTGAACCCTTGACACTGCACTTGGTATATTTTGGGACTGACTAGCCATGATACCTTATTGATTTTACTTTGAAAATCCATTCCTATCTTGAGCAGCAAAAAAGTAGCCTGTGATACAGAAATAAGATCTAAGCCAAGAGATCTAACAGTTTACATAAGAGAAGCTTCAACATTTCATAGATTAGAACTGATGCCAACACTATGCTGTTCTAAGGACACATGCCAAAACCAAACTCACCATTGCCCTCCCAGTCTGTAACGCTAGAGTTTGGGTTGTGCAGCTGGTTGAAGAGGCTCTGGATTAGGTCGGACCGGTTGGTTCTGGGATCCAGACAGAGCTGACCGGCTGGACACAATCCATCTTCATCCACCTCCCGTGTGAAGACAAATGGGTGTTCCACCAGTGTCACCACCCTCAGGCGTTGTCCCTCAACAGATTCTCCTGGCCTCCAACGTCCTCCAGCGTTAATGTCCCCCTGGCCGTCTCCTCCCCTCACCCCGGCTCCAAGACCTTGTCCCTGGCTACTGCCGAACCCTCCCACAAGTCCCAGGATCCCCCCTTCTAGCTCCAGCCTGCCTCGGGTCCACTGGCCTACAGTCACCCAGGCTGGCTGGCCAAGGGCTCCCCTCTTCAGGCTCCACACATGGAACAGCTGGGAAGAGAGGACCCGAGAGAGGCCAGCATCCACCTGGACCAGGCCTGTGGCACCGGTGAAGGAAGTGTTGGAGAGAAACCTCAAAGAGCACAGAGAGGAAAACAGACAATAAATGAGAGACAACAAAGATCTGTGCTGGGCTATAGCAGTTTAGAAATATAGCCTGCAGTAATACACAACACTAAAGCCTGATGAAAAAACATTTAAAAAAAAACCCTACAAAAAAAATTGTGGGGAAAAGCAAGGAAAATGTTACAAACGATGTAGATGGGCATGGTTTTCTTGTGCAGCTTTAGCAAGTCTAGTCTCAGATGGGTAATTGCATCTCCCAGAAAGTCATAATTAAAAGTTAATGCAGTGCAGTGAGGGTCTCCTGCTATCTGCCAGTCCATACAGACAGTCATTGCCATTCGTCTCACTCGCCTGGCGGTCCAGCGTCAGTCTTCGCAGTGGAATAAATTAGTTAGAGCAATCCCCGTTTGCACAGAAATCTGCCCTGGCCTTTTGAACCGTGCAAGTATTGTTAGCTCACGTCGTAGCATTTGATCATGTGAGCATCGTCAGGTGATCTCCCAATATGAAATCATTCAAGTACTATTAGATCGTGTGTGGATTAGTGGGGGCTTATCAGGAGGTCAGTGAATATCATAGGGGTGGTTGTTTAAATGTTAAAGTATGCAGGGATCGCTGCATTCGACAAGGGTGCTGAACCGTGCAGGGACTGTTGATTTTGTCTGGGTCAAGGCTAGAAATGGCAAGTTTTCCTTCCTGTTAATGGAAAAGCCATAGCCTGTTCTCAGAGCACAAAAATGGCCTTTGTCTTTTGCTCTTTTCTGTGGTCCCTTCCTCATCTCAAAGTTATACGTTGAATCGATGAGCACAGAACTGGGCAGGAGAACTTTCTCCATTAAATATGGGACATGCAAAGGAAAATGAAAAGATTAAATTGATCATGAGGGTCATTAACCTCACCTCCAAGCCTTTACTGGACTAAAGCATGTCTGCGCCACACATAGAACGAAACAGCATGTGAAGGTATGTAAGAGTTTGTGTATTCTGCTTGCGCTTTTTTATTTTATTACCCTCTTACTTCACTTTGGGATTTACTTCAACGGCACAATATCAATTTATAAACCCATTCCATGCACCATGATTCTAAAGAGCTGATTAAAAATGCCTCTGATTTGAAAGTCATTGCCGTCCCATTCCATGTTAACTTATGTTTCCTCATCGGCGGCTCCCTCTGTCTCTGTGACCATAAAAGCGGAAGTGCTAGCCTTGCCTTGAGCTGAAATCACTCATGCTAATAGGGTGGCTGAATCATCATATCCCATAGACAGCAGATTCATCAAGCCAACCCACTCCAGACTCATATACTATGCTGTAATGGCTGCGGCTGGACACAAAAAAAAATAACCATAAGCTTCACTTTACATCTCTTATGTGAGCAGAGAAGTGCAAAGCTCCCTTCCCTGAGGTTTGTGACATTTTTGGATTCGCGCCCAGAGATAAGAGTGTGAGATGGGAGTAGGAGATAATATAGAGATAAGAACAGGGGTGTAAAAAAGTATGGCACACTTTTAAGCAGCGGCGCCTTTTAGTTATGGGTTCTGTTGTGTCGCATCGGACCAGAGGCTGCATTTAAAGAATGGACTGTGGATGTCAAAGCGAGTTGATAAGTAAGCCAAGCGGTGTCAGAGAGGGATGGTTTCGTCTCGCTAACACCTGGCCCCGGTTTACACACTCTGAAAGTAAATGTCAGCAGAGTGGCCAGTAAATGATGACTCTATAAAAGAGTCCCAGGCATGTGTCTCACTCCCTTATCCCTCCATCTCCTTTACTTTGGAGGAAAGTTTACTCCCTGTGTCTTTGTCTGTCTGGGATGATATGTGGCTTGCTTGTTTCAATGGTTTTAATCTCTTCAGGGGAGATAGAATCAGCGTGGCAGCTGTGTCGAGTGAGATGGCACTGACTGGCAGATCTCACTCTGATAACAACAGCCCTCCTTGCTCTCATTTTTTCCTCCCTCACATCCTTTCCCCACAAAAGTTTCTCCTTCCTTTCCTTTGACTTTATTTTTTATTTTCCGTCTTAGCTTTCCTACTTCCTCCTGTCTTTTATCTATATGTTTGTCTTTGACTACTTCATCCTTACTTTTGGGAATAAGCGCCCAGGCATATTTGGATTCTGGGCATTCCTCAAAATGAAATAAAAAGTGGCTACTTTCTCACATTTTTCTGTGGCTTTATCATCATTGGTCCACTGCTTTGAATGGTAACATTCTTGTGCAGCTTGTGCACTTGTGCTCCCTCACACCTTCCTCTTCTTCTTATATCTCTAGACATCCTCTCTCCCTCCCTGCCTTTCTTCACTCTGTCCCTTTGGGCATTGAGCTGTTAATTGCCTTTTCCATGTGGAGGTCTCTTACTTCCCTTCAGCTTTGTTAGGGCTCTCCGGAGCAATGGCATGTCTGGCTGTTGCAGTGGAAGGATAAGAATCAGGGAGTACACTGGAGGGAATGGAGTCTAACTGGACCATTATGAATAGTGCGATAGAACGACCTGTTTTATCAGTCTCTCACAGGCCAGAAACAAAGGTCACTGACACTATATTGTGGAGGACTTTAATATAAATAGCCTTTTCTGATAGTCTAGACTATTTCTTAATTGGCCCTCCACAGGAAGATTGTGAGTTTCCCTGGTGTCCTGATGAAGTTTGAGTCCGTTTAAAAGCATAACTTATTGTTTTATTTATTGTACAACTGCACTCAGACACAAGGACAATGTTAACATACTGATGTTTAGCAGGTACAGCATAATATTCATCATGGCTACCATCTTAGTTTGGTATTTTCCATGCTAGGATTTGCTAAACAGCCATAAACAAAGTTCGAGGCTTCGCAAGAATATCATTCCTTCTCCGGGTATTATTATAAACCAAAGTATTGGATATATTTCAATTTTGACCTGGTGATAGTGCTAGATGGAAAGTTGAAGGTGTACTCTGTAAGAAATGAGGTACCTTGTTCCTAGCGGCCTCTTTGGTGGTAAGATGTGGTTGCCTTTTTTTGTGCTCTTTTGTAAACTTTATTGACACACATTCACCTCTCTACTTCCAGTCAATCCCCTATATGTTAACCTCCTAAATCCATACACACGCACAAGTTTCTATTACACTTCTGCCCTTACTACAAGCCTGACTCAGAAGTTGGAAGTTCCCAATATCCGATTACAAGTGAACACAGCATAACTGTTAGTGATGATCTGGGCCTGCAGACCAACCGCTGTCAGCAGCGTCACTAACATGGCGGAGTATTTACATCTAGGGAGGGAATGTCACCACAGACACGGATATTGTAATACTCGACAAAAAGGCAAGCACAAGTGCTTTCATTATTAGGTCATATGATCAATCACCATTGTTATGACTGATCATAGTAACTTAAAAGACAATTAAATAGATGAAAATCTTACAAGTATAGCCTTAAGGGATTACCAATGTTATTATTCATCCAGTGTAGTACAGGAATACCAAATGAATAGCAATCTAGCCAAAAGCTGTATAGACATTTTACTAAGGAAAAAAAAAAGTCCTCCTCATGTTGGCACTAGAGGAAAGTCAAAGAATTCCTGCATTTGATGCCAAGTTATAAAAAAAAAGGATAATTTGTAGGGTTTTGCTCAAAGCCAATCACCGCAAGTGTTCTTCGATATATTGAGACTTTTGACTGGCCCTCTACCGCAGCAGCAACACCCATACAGTCAATGGTGTGGTGAAGTCGGGTGCAGTGTTTTTGATGAAGTTGGCAGTTCAGCGTGCCGGCGTGTTTACATTCACATGATGGATATCGAATGAATTAGGAAAAAAAGGTATCAAATGAAATACTCCACTGGTATCGGTATCACTTTGAAGTTACTGGTTTCATATTTTATTGCCCAGCCCTACTGGGGGACCATGGATGTCTGTACAAAATATAAAATAAATCCATCCAATGGTTGTTAAAATATTTCAATCTGGACTCAAGTTACATTGCTGATGCTGCTAACCATAAATTTGCACTGCTAGCATGGATAAAACTGAGCAATTCAATCATATTAAATCTAATCAACTTGTTTTAACTTTAATAATGAATGTCCAGTAATACTGCTTTGGAACCTAACGACTCCCACTCCACATCTTTTAGCCTCTGGCCCTCTGTGCCAAATTGTTTTGGCATCCTAGTGTTCAACTTAACTGCAGGACGAAAGAAACGCTGTGAGGATCCAGCTTGCGATTATGTGGGTGGTGTTGATGATCACTCTCAGCTGGCAGGCTCCATGTATGTTCAATATTTGCTGTGGGCCCAGCTCAAACCACAAAATCCTTCTCTCACCAGTGCCACAAAAGTTGGAAACATGCTGTTTTATCCATTGCACCGTAATAAAGTATCCATGTCAACCGGCAGAGCAGAGATACTTACCTTTGGAGTGAGTTTATAACACAGGGTTTCAGTGTATCACACAGTATCAGCCGCATAAGAGGGGTTGTAATGTCTGAGTGTACAAATTTTTATTTTATTTTTGCTGTGCAAAAATGTAAGGATTTAGTTTTTTTTTCTGCTTTGAGCAAAAACATTTATGGTTTAATATATATTTCAATATGCTTTTTTACTGTATATGTTTGTATGCGTTATCGCGGACTGCACCTTGACAGAACCTGTAAAAGCTGCCGGAGGCCCTTTTAAGAGCTGCAGGGATTGAAGCCGCAGCAACAGCGAAGAGGAACATACAAAACTGTGGTGTCAGTCTGTGAATCTGTATGCCATAAAGACCTCCTCCCCGAGTATGACAGCGCTATTCAGAAAAAGCCACCCCCACGGTGCAGAGGACAGACAAGGGCAGCAACCAGAGCGTACAGTACCACCAGTGGAGCCAGCAGCTCCTCGCAAAAATGCCAAAGCGTCAGTCAGGGAACTAACGAGCTTACAGACATTTAGTGCTGTGATGTGAGGAATTTAATGGCAGTTGGTCAGTGTCTTCCATATATCATTTGGTGATTTAAATGTGTACACTTTTGCAACCTCAGCTCAGTATATTTCAGTGACAAGGAGGCATTTAAGAAAAACTGGTTGGCCTATTGGCTGCAGGGGTTAAAGGGAGTAATTGTGGTCCAATCCTGACCAGACCACTACTATAGTATTCCTTTGTCGACTAAAGAAATATATTTGTTTTTTGGAAGAGGTATAAGTTTCAGCATCAACCACTCTGCTTAAGTTTTTCTTGAACAGACCTCTACCAGCTGCAGGACTGGAACAGACTTTTCTGACCTTTTGCAAAGTGCAAGAAAATGAATATAGTTCTGTGTTTATTGGTCTATCATGGTTGGTTTCGCTAAATTACACAAAGACATTTAAAAAACGATGACCTTTTAGAGAAAAAGTCCATAATAAAAGTATTGACAATGAGGTCTTTTGGCCATCCAGGCATAACAGAGACTCTACCTAAAAGACACGTCTCTGAATTTTTTAACGAGAATTGTCAATATTGTAGTGGGCAGAGGGTAGACATTTCAAAGGCAGATACCTCAAGCTTGTGGAAGTGAGGTTAGCCACTCAGCTGAGTCATCGAGCATGGAGGTTCCTGCACATCCTACACTTTACAAAGCAGAGGGGTTTAGCTAATGTTAGCTGTAACTCCTTGAGGGGGCCCCAATGGAACAAGGGACCAAACTGTCAAAACCTACACAGCAAGCAGGCAGAACTGTATAGGGACATTTAAATCACAAATCGGAGTTGAAGTATTGGCTAATACAGTCAGTCCGGACCAAAAATGTACGTCTCCT
Organism: Echiichthys vipera; assembly: GCF_963691815.1. Taxonomy (NCBI): domain Eukaryota; kingdom Metazoa; phylum Chordata; class Actinopteri; order Perciformes; family Trachinidae; genus Echiichthys; species Echiichthys vipera. The sequence continues at coordinate 6,162,441 of NC_139837.1, read as the reverse complement.
GTAGAACACTAATGCAGGGAGCACTGTCATGTAAGAAAAATAAATATAACTTCTTTAAGTTGTTTATAGTTTTGACCAAAATACAAATAAACACAAAAAAATATATTCAGGTTGTTGTGTTTTTTCATTTGTAGTGAAAATGTATTTTAATTCCAATACTTCTTTGTTTGCATAGCAGCTAGATACTTCTGGAGGTAAACAATAATGTGTCTTTGTGTTTCCTGTAAACTGACCTTTTTAATCTATATGTGTATATCTGTGCATTTACCTCGTCAGATATTGTCCTGAAGAGGGCAGCTCTTGTCGGTTTGGTTTGTCATAACAATTCACCACGTTCTGAATCAGTGCCAGGTCTGGCCTCAACAGGGTCGCCGCAGTGACCGCACGGCCGATCAACTGCAAAGCATCCCGGATGTAGAAGCTGATTGGTTTGCGGCCCACCTCCCCGTAGGCCAACAGTCCAAGGGGACCGCCCAGAGTGTGGAGTGAATCTGGAGACAAGGGATATCCCATGATCCACTGCAGGGCTGGTAGTGATGGGGCGAGGCGCTGAGCGGCCCGCAGGACAGAGGAGAGACACTCAGGGTCAGATCCCAGCAGGAGAACAGAGGAGATAGGAGAAGGGGAGCGCAGGAAACGGCTGGAGAGGATCTTCAAAGCCTCCTCTTCCCTCTGATCCTCCTTCTTCTCCTCCCTGGTCTCCCCCAATCTATCACCGCCCCCGGAGACGAGGGTCAGGTTTATGATGTCCCACAAATGCCAGTTAGAACCACTGTGCATCTGCAGGTGAGACAGCAATCCTTCACCCCCCTCCTCCCACCCGGGGCAAACCACAGCTGCTCCTCCCCAGCTGCTTTCCCCTCGGCTTCCTCTGTCCCTGTCCCCTTCTCTCCCCTGCAGGACCGCCAGCAGCAGGCTGCCCAGAGTTGACGGAGGCACACGGGCCGACATCTGCAGGTGGAATCGGTTCTATCAGAGAGGACAGAGAGGAGAATGTGGAAGTTGATATTGCAAAAAACAGACGGACACAAAAGAGGATTTAGAACGTTATGGGGGAAACATTCAAATTAAATGACAGAGGCGCAAACAAAAGGGGAGAGAAGAAAGGGAAATGAAAAAACTAAACGGAGATTAATAGATATAGCCAAACCCCAATACCTCCAGGCTGAATAACATAAAATCAAATTAAGCTTTTATGAGAGGCTGAGTACTGCAAAACAATCCATGTTGCTGCAGTAATTCACCACCACACTGATCAGAAACAATCAGTCACGTTTGTTCATTATCTCTCACTCAGAATGAGAAGAGCCGCGCCGATACAAACAAGGAGTCAATGATACGCATCTAATCTGCAACATCACAGTTGGCTTGGCAAGACAACAGTAGCATCCACAGTTCATCCAGAAGCCCGCATTTCCAAACCCCACTGAAAACACTGGCTTGTTTCATACTGTTCCAAAATGGATAACACTGTTGTCCTTGAATGCAGCTCACAGATGGACCTCCTCCTCCTTCCTTTGGGGCTTCTATCCATTTTTCATCCTATCAGTGCTGCAGGCAAGGTTGGGAGGGTGAGGGGTGGACCGCTTTTATGAAGAGAGTAAAGTTGAGCTTAACATGTCTTAAGATTTGCATTACCTCTTTTAACTGAGTCGATAGGAATGATATGCACTACGCACTTTGCTCATGAAAACCCTTTGGCAGAAATGCCGACACATGTTCATAATCAGCAACGCACACGCACACGCACACACACACACACACACACACACACACACACACACACACACACACACACACACACACACACACACACACACACACACACACACACACACACACACACACACACACACACACACACACACACACACACACACACACACACACACACACACACACACACACACACACACACACCTCTGCATATAAGTCCTTGCAGAATCAGGAGAGAAACCTCTGGAATACACAAACACACATGACAGAAAACATCTAAACCCAAGTAACCCGCATGCATTCATTCAAAAGGAAATATCTCACCCGGGAGTACAAAGTAAACAGAAGGACCCTCTACTGAAAGTCCTTGAGTCCCTTAAGAGAGTAAGAAAAAAATTATTTGACTGAAGTCTGCAAAGACATGGATGAATTAATTCAGTGTATGTATTTATCCTCCTGGGAGAAGCTAGGGGTGTGTTTGAGGAGACAAAAGAAAATAGGCCTCCCCATCTGAACTCAATGGGGGGGCCAGAAAGGTAGCGGTACAGGATGTGTGAGGGTTGTTGGTGAGACGCCAGCAGGTGGCACAGGGTAATAGAGATAGGGAAGAGGTGCCTGCTACAGGTGTTAGTGTTATTCTGCACATTACTGTCAGGAATGAAACTAGCGTCATGCATATCTTGTCAAAACCCAAAAGCCCAAAAAGTGACGATAAAAGATCAAAACAGAGCCCCAAGGCAGCTGGAGGTATTAGCATCTAAATTTGTATCTGCTCTCATTCTAAATAGCTCTGAGTATAATCCATCTACGCCGTCAGCCTTTAAAAATGAATGTATGGCCAAATATTTATGTACGGCTATGTTATGTTATGTTACTGATATTAGGAATGCATAAAACATGGCAAAAGCCACACAAATTAGACAAGTCTCAACAGCACATGAGTATGCACTATGTACAAAAAACTGTAGATCATGCTCGCAGTGACTACAGCTTGTTAGAAATCCAGAGACGGAATCTTACAAAATATATCATTGTCAAATTAATTGTAATAATGATCATCGGCGGTACATCCCACAGCTGTGTCAGCTGTTTCGTACCAGCGTTATTTGATTATTTCTCTTGCACTGACAATTACTGCTAACTTGCTTGACTTTTGGAGAGCTTCTTTTACAATTTCATTTACATTTGAGGCATTTAGCCAGCGCTCTTATCCAGAGTGACTCACAATGAGCAAAACGGTAGAATTGCTTCAAAAGTGGGGACGTGACAATAATAATAAGAGCTAACCCAAGCAAGTTATATTTGCAGCTGCTGCTCTTAGGAATGAAAGTAAATTAAAGGGAATGGAGGAGGCAGATGTGGGAGCTGTGATGTGATTCTGAAGAGATAAGGTGATATGAGCCTTTTCGTAAAGTTCCAGCCCATAAGATTGGGAAGCACTCAGTTGATTTGCCTGGAGGAGGAAGGACTTATTCAGAAATTCGGTGTGCATTCAAACGTGACTAGCTCCAAAGTGGGCCCTATGAAACTTTAAAATGAAGCACATAACTTGAGTTATTGCCTATTATAACTGCTGTCCCTTCTTAAATGCATTTCAGTGTTTTGGCACAATTAATTCCAGTGATATATTTGAGCAATAACATCCAAGAGAACAGTTTCTACTGTGCTTATGATGTATAAATGGGATGTACATTCATTCATTCATTCATCTTCAACTGCTTGTCCCTATCGGGGTCGCCGGGGGCTGGAGCCGATCCCAGCTGACATAGAGCGTGAGGCGGGGTACACCCTGGACAGGACGCCAGTCTATCACAGGGCACATAGAGACGCACAGAGACAGACAACCATTCACACTACGGGCATTTAGAGTCATCAATTAACACATGCACGTCTTTGGACTGTGGGAGGAAGCCGGACAACCCGGAGAAAACCCACACAGACACAGGGGGACATGCAAACTCCACACAGGAGGGCCCCAGCTGGAATTCGAACCAGGAACCCTCTTGCTGTGAGGCGACAGTGCTAACCACCACACACCGTGCTGCCTGTGATGTACAGTACTTTCTAAAAAAAAGAAAAAAAAAAAAAAGTCTTGTTAAAAGTAATGTACATTAATAAAAACAACACAAAACAGCATCAAGTATGGAAATAAACACAAAGCGACAGCTCTGTGCTTTGGAAATATACGGTTCCAATCTGTGTTAGGTTTAGTATTAGGCTCATATTAGGTGTATTAAAGGGGACATATTCTCATTTTCAGCTTTAGCATTGTACTTTGGGTTTCTACTAGAAGATATTTATATGCTTTATGTAAAAAAAGCAAAAAGATTCTGTCTGAATAAACCCATATCCATCTCTGTAGGCCCCCTCCCAAAAAGCCTGCTCCGATTGGCTTGCTAGAAAAATATAAACAGTAGGTCAGGGGTGCCCAATTCTGGTCCTGGAGAGCAACTGTCCTGCACGTTTTAGGTTTCTACCTGCTCTCTACCTGATTCTCACTATTTTCAAATGTGTGACAAGCTCCTGCTGCTTGATAACGGGCACATCATTAGAATCAGGTGTGTAAGAGTAGGGAGAAACCTAAAAGATGCAGGACAGTGGCCAGGACCAAAATTGGGCACCCCTGCAGTAGGTGGACACTCAGATAGGGGCAATATATTCTAATGACCCTACAGAAGGGGAGTTAAATGTGAATTAATTGTTGAATACCATGTTTTCTGAAGAAAATGGACCTGGTTGGTCTTGTACCCAAATGTTCGAGCACTGAAAAACTGAGTTTTTCATGATAATACCCCTTTAAGTCCTGCATAGCAGCAGGGACACGTCAACTCTGTTGAGCTCCCGTTGGACTGAGAGTAGTCTTGCTTTATCAGACCATATTCCAGCAGTAGAATACGGTCTGGTTATGCAGACTTATCATTCTGGGATAGAGGAAAAAAAACGCTCTGGCTTTTTTGCATTTTCTTTAAACAAATCACTCTTGGGCGGAGCCAAGCATCACATGCTGGATGTGAGGCTTTATCCAAGTACTGTGGATCCTGTAAGCCAGCTGAGAGAGAGCCTACTTTTCTTTTGTTGAGAACTGCTAGGCCGTGTTCAGACGGACAATAGCACTGCATGAAAAATGTAGCCACCTCATTTATTTAAATTAGGACACTTTGGTGAAGCAGCAGGGATGCCAACACAAAGGGCTCTGGAAAACAAAATGTAGGGTGGTCAGTCAAAAGAGTTGAACTTCGCTCAACTCTTGCAAGAAGTAGATAGAACTACAGGAACACTTGAATATGACGTCTTTGACTGAGCGCTGTCTGGGCTGGATCAAGCTGGATCAAGCCAGTGGGGGCATCTTCTTGAGCTAGCTGCTGATGTCAACTCATGGTAAGCCTAAAACAGACGATTACCAGCCATCCTCTATTTATTTCCCTTCCTTTTACACGCAAAGAGCCATACGCAACTTATTCCTAGAACAGGCTGAAACCATCTTTCGTCAAACACTGACAAAACCCTACATGTAGCATCTTAAAGTATTTCAGTTCAAAAAGAACAATGAAATTCCTGCCAGTCATCACTCCAGCTGAATCCAGCATGTCTTAAACATAAGCTGGCAGCATCAGTGTTTATCCCTGTGACACACCAAATTTACAGTAATGTATGTGTGTGAAATATATGCATATATGTCTGCATACGTGCAATAATGCTTACATCAGATCTTAAAGTCCACAGAGGCTCTCTGCATGAATCTCTGTTTGTTTCATCGAATCCTGTGCTTTTTCCTTGGGTCGGACCCAACTTTGTCATCTGAGTTGAGTTTTGCTCTCTAGAGGAATGAACAAAGTATTTTGTGTTATTATGTCACAGTCTAGAGAAGTTAAAAGGTGTCTATACTGTCTGGAATTGCAAAGGTTGCAGCCTATTGTCAGTTTCTTAAGAAACACGGAAGCATGTCAAGATTTGGGGGATTTTCTTTTTTCAATGCCAGGGTCTAGCTTGACACAAAAAGGCTTGATACTCTTGATACTATGGTGTAGTCCAGACCTACTGCTCAGGCCAGTCCAAACCCAGGTAGAGATTTTTTTTTTCCTAAAGTACACAGGTCTTTTTTGGGGCTTGGTTGGAAATGTAATGGATGTTTTCCCTAAGCAGTGACATATTTTCAACCCGTAAGGACCTCCTGTGTGCGTGTGTATTTTTGTCTTTATGCTCTTATCTTTCCTCTCCTCTCAGGTAAAAGCTCCATCCGTAAGCACAAGCTTATAAAGACTCTGAACTAAGGATGCAAGATAAGCATAGCTAAAAGGAATGTCAGCATTATTCCGGTATAAAATATAAAATCCATACCCCTTCTCACACATCTGCAAATTAGGAGCCTTGAACTAAACCTCTGCCTCTGCTTAACAAATCCAGGGTGCTGTTTGATGTGCAGGCCGGAAGATTTTCAGGTCTTCAAATAAACAGCAGACAGCAGACAGGTACACATGCAGCACGCACCAGTGCAAGCACACACAAATACAGTATAAACACACCATGGTGTGAATACTCAAGCATAAACCCAGGGGGATCTTTGGGCAATGTGGTGTAAGCAGACCGACAGGAGTGTGTTGAATCCGAACAGGAGGGAGCAGATCGCAGTTACTAAGCTCATTCCTTATTGAGGCCTCATAAGAAAAGCACTTGGAAGGTGTGTAACCGAATGCACAATGCCAAAAAGCAAAAAAAGGATTTGACTATACAAAGAAGGGGGGGCAGAAGGAATAGCAGCACCTGCAGTTTCAGAGCTTATAAGGAGCAAGTTGGAGCAAAAAACAAAGAGGTGGGACTTGTGTTTCTGTGTGTGATGGGGGGGGGGGGTTATGGTTGAGGGAAGCTAAAGAGGCCTAAGATGTAAGTTGAAGTTCTGAAAAACCGGGTATCTCCTCTCATCCTTCCTCCACAGCTTCAGGCTAGCGATCTCTTTAACTCGCTGCAGCTTGAGTTATTACGCAAGCTCACTGTAGCCTCGGTCGGGCTTTACGTTACCCATGAATCATTTGCATGGAGCAAAGCGTCGGTGCAGACAATGATGTAACAGCGAGGAAAACTTGTATCCCACCCTTCGCTGTTACATCCAACGGTGCGGACCTCTGCCTGAGCCTCTGAATAGCTGCTTAGCTTCCTGTTCTGTCCAGAAACAAAGCTCACAGCGAGGGCAGCACTCCAAACAAGAACACTTCACTGAACACATTAATATTTCACCAGGTGAGCTGGCTGTGTGTTGGGAGGATGGACAGAGATAGGAAGAGAGACAGAGGGAGAACGGTGCGTGAATGCTATATGTTTGAGATGAAAGATGAGAAAGAAATTGATACATGGTTTAATATCCGTATTCATGAAAGGGGGCAAAATATGATGGTGAGTGAGTGTGTGTGTGTGTGTGTGTGTGTAGCCGAAAGGAGCAAGACAGACAGTGAATGTGGTGTGCTTGTGCCTTGAGGAAGACTGAGAAAGATTTTCTCAGTGGGGTGCAAGTCTTATATATCAAACACCTGAGATGAAAACTGAGCCTATCGTAACCTGAATGTCAGACTTAAATGTCACAGCGGATGTGGGCTCACATACGCGTTTGAAATAATCTAAATCCAACCCAAGCAATTTAAATGAACCTGCAGTGCTTCTGTCAAAGGAGTAAAACAAGAGCAACTAGCATCTTACGCTCGCATTAGCTCATACATAATGAATAAAGAAACTGTTGATTGTGTGCGTTTTTTTTCAGACTTTCCCCGACAGACCAAATAAACAGCCATGATTGAATAAGGCCAGCCGATGTTGTTTGCATAGTTAATGAAGCAACACTGAGCAGTGCTTTTTAGCTGACCAGACGGTGGCTAACCAGGCTGTTTGGCGGGCTTTTGTATAATTATATGCAAATAGCATTGTTTAATTTTCTCCTAATTTCCTTACGTCTCCTGGTGCTAAGTGTAATATGGGTGACTTTAATCTTTCTCAGCCATGCTGCCGGCGACTGGAGCTAAGCTTTGTGGGGGGAAAGAGGCTGCAGCTGTTAGAAACATGTGTAGCACATACACATGCACACGCACAAATACACACACACACACACACACACACACCAGACAGCAATAAACACAGGCAAGTACAGAAAATTACATTTATGTGCTTACACATGCATGAAAGTAGGCAAAGTAGCGCACATGCACCCTCAACACAACTGTGGAGCAATCAGCAACTTAACACAGAAAATGACTATGGTTATCTAAGCATAACAGCCTGTTGGCTCTCAGAGAAACACAGTGATAAGCAGTAAGATACACACTATTAGGCGCTACCACAGGACTGGCCAAAGATTGGAAAAAAGGGGCTTAATCTTGTTTCACAGTTAGCAGTTGATGGAGATGGAGCCATGTCTCGGATTGTCACCGCTGAATTACATATGCAAATGCCTTGACGCAACACAATTCTGCCTACCATCTCCCACACAGTGATCGAGCAATAAAGTACACGTGAGATTGTGGCCCATGGGGAAGCGCAATAAAACAGCAGGAGAAAAAGTGTAAAGCGCACTTTGAATTAGGTGTGATTAGAGGGAAATGGTTGCCCGTCGTTTAGGCTGCTCGTAGCTTTGACAATTTGGTGAATGCAGTAGGTATGAGTATGTTGAGTCCATTAAACATAAGAGACCTTGTTAGTTTCCCTGGTGGTGTGGCAGGTTGGGAAAGTGATGGTGGTGGTGGGAGGGGGGTGGTTATACAGTAACATCGTAAAAACACCATTGTTGTCCTGAGCGATTGTGGGAAAAGCCATAAAAAGACTTGACGGGCCATGTCTCCTCTTTATTTTCTCCAGGCTCGGAGTTTATGGGGATCATTCCAAATGGGAGAAAAGGCTGAGGGAAAATGGGATTCGCTCATTTTGTCTAACCAACCATAACAAGGTGGATGCGTTTGTGTAGTTTGTGTGAGTTTTCATTTGTGTACGCATTTACAAAGTATTTGTCTGTCCATGAGTGTGAGAATGTCTGCAGGACTATTACGTGTGCTGCACTTGCGAGTGTGTAAATGTGAATGCCTGTGATTTACAAACCAATTGATAGAATATTGTCCTCAGCATGGCTTCAAATTAATTTAAATGACACAGAGCACACTAACATTTTCCTGCCTGCAGCATTCAGAGCTACTCTAAAACTTAAAAGTACCAGACGAAGACGACCCCCCCCCCCCCCCCCCCACACACACACACACACACACACACACACACACACACACACACACACACACACACACACACACACACACACACACACACACACACACACACACACACACACACACACACACACACACACACACACACACACACACACACACACACACTCTGACTGATCGCATACTCAAACCAGCCAAGTGCTCTGGGCTTTGAACATTACCCATGAAGAAGTTTTTGCTACACAATTTAATGTCACACAGTTTAATCAAATGGGAATCCAGAGGGAATTAATAGAATGCAAGTGCATATCAAAGCATGCAAATGCTTCCGTGCTACTCTGTAGTGTAGACTAAATGAAGTAATTCAGTGAGTGTGTTCACTTTCATTATCAGTTGACTTCTGATTTAATGAGCCTCCACGGGCCCTCGAATGTCCCAATGTCATCAAAAATAATCAGATAGAGGAAACAAGAAAACAGCAGGGGGACTGATTGTGCTGTTCTGGACTGGTTACTCAGGTCTCTAGTCAGCCAATGTTAGTGCTGAGTGCACTGCTAGCATCGGTGAAGGCTGTCATCTCAGCACGCTGTATCAGCGCCTCCTTTGTCAGGAGCTCCTTTGATCCTCTCAGTTGCAGAGATACAGGCCCACAGCAGAAATATGCTGAATGAATTCATGTATCATCCTTCCTCCGCCCCCCGACAAACAGCCTCTGGCCCGCTCACTATTTATGATCATAATAGCTGCCGTTATTTATTAAAGAGAGAGATTGTTGTCCTTGCTCAATAGACAATGTTGTTTTCTCTGCCGGAGAGAATAATATTTGTCCTTTTGGTGTGGCCCTGCGTGTGATATGAGGCAGCGCACTGAATGTGATGGTGATTGATCCCTGCGTTGAACAGGGGAGAGAGGTACAGCGGAAGGCTAATCTGAGTTATGATTGCCTCTGTAATCGCATTTGCTCCCCTGACTCATCCATCCCCTGTACAGTAGCGAATACATGCCATATTCTGATTACTCCGCAGAGGTGCCAATAACGAATAATGCACGATGCAACGTATGCCTGTTCCGTCTTGAACACCTTCCACTAGCTTTCCATCACCACAAGTTTCGAGATCATAACTCTCTCTCTCCCACAACCCAGTTTTATCTTCCTCCCTCGCTGACTTGCTAACCTGCTGGAGGTGGCGTCAAGCATTTGCAGTAATCATGCCATCATGTTGGGAGTAAAATAAGCTGTTCTGGGTGTTCTGGGACTGGCGCAGAGGCAGTCAGGGTAGAAAATGGCCTCTTGCTGGGTTGTAATCCTACCAGCAGGCAGCTGGACCAATGAGGCTGCAGCATTATTTAGTTACTGTGAGAATGATACCAACAATTCCCTAAGTACAGATGTAGAGTGGCGTGATGTCATTAACAGTCAGCCCACGGGGAGCACAGCCGCAAACGGAAACAACCTCGGGGGGGACACATTTGTTCACAACACCCCAGCGGTGAAAGCACGCCATGCCAGTAATGAGGTGTCTCGAGCTTTGTGCAAAGGGTGCGTGTCTGAGTACGTGTGATATTTCTTAGGCTTAGAGTGTGTGTTTGTTTTGTTAAGCGTGTCTGCACGAATGTGTGACCGAACAACTTCCTAATGGAAAAAATCCAGTCGTGTTGAATACTGAATCTCATCCAGACTTCCCAGGAGTAAAATAATACACCTAGAGAGATGTCATTTAGGGGCTGTGTGTTTCTGCGAGGAGTGTGTTGAGTCAAGGATGTGTGGGTGTGAGAGGGGGGTTCCAGGATGGATGGGTTTGCGGTGAGTAAATGACCTGCCTTGATTCAGCCTATCAGCTGAGCTCTCCACCCAGACTCCTTGATATCCCCTTTCATCCATCTCTATAAGAGAGATGACGGAGAGATGGAGAGGCAGAAGGAGAGAGACTGAAGAGATGAATATGCACACAGGAGTGTGAACAATATCAAGTGCAAGAGCGGGCATAAAAGGGGCTAATTAGAGACAAGGGAAAAAAAAATTTGGGAGCAAGATCGACGGAGACAGAAGAAGTGAACAAAAAGACTATTAGACTCCATTCTGAATCTGGGGTAATTTGTATGACAAACTGCACCCTGTTCACACCAGAAGTGCCTCTCTAATATGACTGTGAGTGCCAGTCGATTTAGGGGCCATTTGGGGTGAGTTGATTTGGGGCACAGATGAACATGTTGTTTGGCTTCAGCCCACTTCTGGTGAGAAAATGAGCATAATATGTAGAAATCCATTCCAAAGTGGAGCATCAACCATCTGAAAAAAAAAGATGCGTACTCCGAAAATGATTTCAAGCATCAATGAGGCACATTTTAGATTAGTACTATGATCATAAACCTGAGTCATTGGAATACCTTTTAGCAAATTGTTTTGTTTACTAGACGAATATATAGCAATTTGCAGGAAATGAAATCCAGCAGCAGAATGTCCTTGTGGTGTGCTGTTGCTGTACCAAACCCAATCCGCTGCCCCCAGTACACCACCAACCCTCTGGGGAATCGCTTTGAGATTTCTGATTTGTTCTCAGCGTCAACTTTGGTTTTTCGGTAAAAGGCTTGAGAAAATGGCTCAGAAAGTAATTTTAAAGGACACGAGTAAAAAAAAGCAGGGACAAGGAAATGGATACAGATGCCAATGCAAACAGATGCAAGCAGTAGCCTGTGGCTGCACTGATATACTCCAGAATACCTCGTTTATTACAACTAGTGTCTTATTGTTTTTGCCCATCGTTTCTGTGAGTTATACAATTACAGTTTCAAAGGTAATGACCGAGATATGGGAACATGTGGTTCGATAATCAGACAGTTTATACCCAAACTGTCAGTTTAACTCTATTAAGCGATGGATTTGTTTGGCTGACCTGGCTGTTTGTTAAAAACCTGTATTATCAACTCAGGTTGTATTAAACCAGAATTTCACTTTAAGTCAAGACTCCTTTTTCCCATCCAGACACAAGGCACATGCCCACATACACTTTGTGCATCTGGGCCTGTCATTAGCTTAGTCTGGCAATAAACTGCTTATGTTGTTCTAATTAACAACTTTCCAGAGAGGATTACTTGCAGTGGCTGCGGCAGCACTAATTCAAGATCAACGTAAACATCTTCTTGCAAGGGCTACCATTGTAACATCTATATTTAAACCTTTCTTTATTTATCCAGGGGTGATGTGCTGAACATGCATGTTCTTTTATAGCAACATATCGGTTGACACACAGTCATGCCTTGCTCAAGGACAGTTCAGTGGACGTGTGTAAGTGTCAGGGAAGTGAGCATTTACTCACATTCATTCACAGCAATCCCGTGGGATTCAAACCAATGACCTTGGCTGCCAGCTGTTGCTACGTTATGATTATGCATGCCTCACGCTAGCTGTTTCATCAGAGCCTAAATTACAAAACATAAACAACAGCAGTGCAGCTGTCAAATGCAGATTTCAAAATGCAGTGAATGTCTCTCAGGATAAAACATATTTTGTCCTGTTTCCCTTCCTTGGATAACAGCAAACAGTCATATTTTTACTGGTTGCTTATTATTCATCCAGAGGGAGGAGTACTGTTCACTCACGGGCTTATGTTGATTTCAGGGTCAAAACACATTTCACCTGTGTGCAGAATGCTATTGTGAACTATGTGATGTCGTTCAGAAACAAACATCATACTTTCTGTTGCTGCAATCAAATAGTTGGTTGAATGCTCCGGTGGTTACAGATAGTGGCAGACATCCAAAGTACAATATTCCAGGGTTGTGCAACGACATTTATTTGCATTTTTTCATCTTTCTATCAAGAGCCAGGCAGCAAATCTCTGCCTGCTCATTTACAGTTTCTCCAGTAAGTCACATCAGATTTGTGCGCCATCTAAATACATAAATGGCGAATGTATCTGGATAATACGCCATCGCTCTGCTCACTTAAGGAAGCCACATAAATAAACACAGTATTTTCAGGGCTAAAGTGGAGTACCTCACATACTCTGGGGGGATGATACAGATTAAAAAAATGCAAGTAATATCAAGAACTTTGCACTTAACATATCCCCTAAGACCTTTTTTCCTTGTAAATATGCCATTAGTCATTTAGATGAGTCATCCTCCATACAGAGGTCTAATTGTATGCAGCAACCTCTCCCTTCAGCTGAAACCTTTAAGCAACCTTAAAGAGGAAAAGTACTGTTGCTCCATTTCGATTCATGACACCAAAATTAAGCGCGCACACACGCACACGCACATGCACACGTGTGAAAAGATTTTTTTTTGGCAGTTTTCAAGCCTTTTATTAGAAAGGACAGACAGGAAATGGGGTGACAGAGAGGGCGGGGGACATGCAGCAAAGGGCCGCAGGTTGAAGTCGAAACCGCTGCAACCACTGTGCCACCAGCTTCCCCTCATATTATTTATTAACAAATAACGAAGTGTACATTAGCAGCAAAAATAAATAAATAACACTTCCATGTAAAGTGCACTGCAAACAGATATTTTGGTAAATTGACTTGTGCCTTTCTAGTCTTCTGACTACTCAAGGTGCTTTTCACAGTGTTTGTCACATTCACATTCATACAGACATTCACACAGATGGCAGTGACCATCTACATACTATCTAATCATTCACACCACATTTACACACCCATGCGCAGTATAGGGAGCAATTCGGGGTTGTGTCTTGCCCAAGGACACTTCGACATGTGGACCTGGGGATCAAATCGCCAATCTCACGAATGGAGGACGACCCACTATGCTATTGAGCCACAGTCGCCCATCAGGACACCAATGTTTGCTTCTCTTTCCTACAGACAGCCAATGTTAGTTCATTTTAATCATGACCATGATTGTTCCCCACGGCATGCTTACCTGTCATACTCTGTAGCTCTCAGTCCCACAGATAATTAGCTAGCTATGGACATCTAAATAGAAACAAGTGGCACTATTTTAATCTTTACCTAACCAAATGGTATTTTTGCCTAAACCTAACCAACCTTGCAATAATGATTTGTAATAGCTCTTGGTGTCTATTTGACCCTGGGTGACTAGTTTAAGCATTGGCCTCTCACCCAGGACACAACAGTTCAAATCCAGCCTGGGATGTAACTTAAAACTTTGTTGACAAGTTGGTTACACTTAGACAACAAAACTACATGATTAAGTTTAGGCAACAAAGCCAATTGGTTAGTGCTAGGCCTCCCAAAAAAATGGGTGAAAATAACATTGTTGGTTACTGACATGACCGGTAGAAATAGCATACACTGATATTTGTACAGGGGTGAAAGTAGCCTTTGCCATATATTTTCCATTGAGACCCATAAACCAACTAGTTCTCCTAATTCTTCCCTGTACCTGGTGTGCTGTGTCAGTTTTAGTAATTCATCTAAGCACAACTATCCAGAAATATCCACTGTGTAAGCATAACATCAACTGAACTAATAAAAGGTATTAAAACAAGATTTTCCCATAGAGCCCTTCAACCAAAAAGACTCAAGACTAATAAAAAACGCGGAAGCGGCTTTATGACCTTTATAATTTTATTTCATAATGCTGTTGAGTAGTGCAAATTTGCCATCAGTGAAATTGCCACAAAGTTACCTGGGGCATTTGGAGACCTTAGAGATTTCAGCCAATGAGCATATTTTCTGATCATGTAGGCTACTAGGAGTGTCCAGTTGGATTTGCAGTTTTTTATACTAAGATATTGTCTTGGATGGCTGTGCTGCGTTGGATGCAAAGTCTTGAAAACAGGAATTTTCTGTATTTCTGAATTTACATTTTGCTAAACCAACAGGACTGTAAGGCCCCTGTTTATTTACAAATGTAACACTATACCATTGTTGTGCATTCGGCTTCTTCCCTTTGGGCTGCAGAAGAAAAAAAAAATCTAATCTGGCTCTGTTACCTCAGTTTCAGTATTAAATGCTGCATCAAATAAATGGGGCAAATCTCTGCACTGGGTCCTAATCACTTATCTGCCATTAGTGCTTCTAACCAGGGGGTATAATTGGAGCAGTTCATAGCTGTGGAAAATAACTTGGTGTTATCATAAACAAAAGCGCCAGGGTGGCCCACTTAGAGCGACTCATCTATTATCAGTCCAGCGCCAAATACAGGGATTAGATGGCAACTTCTCTGGCGCTTAATGTTAAATGTACACATGTATGAGTGTGTGTGACCCTTGTGTGAAACAATATGCCTGGTTATCCTTCCATGAAAGGTAGAGAACACTATATATAGAAGCAAGTGTATGGGTATAGTTCGGTGCGTGCGCCGAAGACAACAGACATATCCAGAAACAGAGTCAGCCTGCGATAAGACTCGCCCCGGCGTCAAGAGAGTCAGTCCCTCTCTCAACAAAACCCAGTTATAATAACTACAGCTCTGCTGCTCAAAGCTGAAGAGCAGAAAAAGAAAAGGGGAAAAAAAGAGAGAGCAATAATCTTTCTGTAAACGCCAGCCCAGAGTTTAACACTCTACAAAGTCACCTCCAATTTAGATTCATTGACAAGATTGTATGCGTCAGATCTTCCTAAGTAGTGGCACTTTCAGCAGCCAAACTTAATTTCCTTAGTTGGCAAACACCTCCGCAATGTGTGATCTTTCAATTAAGATTTGAGCCTGTCTGATTTGTGTGTGTGTGTGTGTGTGTGTGTGTGTGTGTATGTGTGGGTGGTTGGTGTACATCGGTCAGCATCGCTATGGTCTACTATGACATTTGACCCCATTATGTTCTAACTGAATGAAAGCAATATTCACTGATGTTTGAATGTCCTCCCTCCCTCACCCTCCCTCTGCATTTTGCAGTCTCAATTGATAGGAAGAGCTGCATCCCAAGCGTTGATTGATGTTGATTGAAACATGTAAAGGGCATCAAAGAGCAATGAGAGCTAGCTTGTCAGCCTGCACACACGCGCACACACACACACACACACACACACACACACACACACACACACACACACACACACACACACACACACACACACACACACACACACACACACACACACACACACACACACACACACACACACACACACACACACACACACACACACACACACACACACACACACACACACACACACACACACACACACACACACACACACACACACACACACACACACACACACACCTACGCAAATTGTCTCCACTCGTGTATATATCTGTCAGCTTGTGTGCATGCCTGAGTGTGCGTCCCCTTCCCCTCAGTATGCCCCAGGAGGAACACATGATTTACAAAATATCACAGATAATCGTGTCGAGATTAACAATCTCATTTTGATTAATGCTTAATGTTTAATTAACTCAACTTTAGGTCTCCGGCTTGTCAGAGGGTCCCCTACATAGCAAATAGGCTTCGTGCTCGGTGTCAGGTACAACATGGATGGGACTCGCGAATGTGTATGCTGGTGAGGAAGTGGGGAGAGACACATTTATTAATCTCCTGGGATAATATTTGTGGGCTAACCGAAGCAATGAATTATTAATATTACCCATACAAAATGTATAATAACAAAATAATAAACAGCTCGGAGCAGAATGTGTGAGTGTTTGTACATACAGAACGCTCGAGATTGTGCGTGTGCATATTTCTTCTTAAAAACGTGCCATGTCTCTGCTACCTATATTGGATATGTGTGAGGGAAGCACCGAAATGCCTAATATGATGCATGTACAATAAAAGTGCAAGCACTTCTGAGTGTGCATCCACATGGTAAAGCAGGGGAGATTATGCCAACGCTGTGTATAGTACGCACGAGCATGTGTGAACGCATATTATGTTGGCGATTATACGCTCCTCTTTCTATCCAAGACACTTCTTTGAAGCTTAGGTTGGTGTACAAGACAAAGTAACCATGAAATTGACACCCAATCCTGCTGGCCGGTCCACATCCCCATCCAAATGAACCACTTAAACAGTCCTGGTTGCAGATTGTAAGTCTTTGCTAGTAGTAATTCATCAGTATAAAAAGTCTCTGCTTTAAAATTTCGTAGCCAGGATATGAACGCCTACAGTGTCTAGAACATTTCTGTCTCTCTCTTATTTCTTTCTACCCCTCCTCCTCCTGCTGCTGCTGCTGCTTCTGCTTCCTTCTCCCGGTTGACATACCCTGTGCCAGTCTGATAACGTGATTTCACGCAAAAGTGAAATCCTCCTCGTGTCTGATGTGTGCATTTCTACTCAATCCGCGTCTAACCCCAACATCCTCCCTTCTCCCCCCCCCCCCCCCCCCCCCTCCACTACCCCGCCTGACATTTATAAGGCAGCTGCTCAACGGGAGAAGGTGCTCTGTGGCATTGGGAGGTCAGTGTAGGTGTGTGTGTGCGTGCGTGCGGGAGAAAAGGTGAGGAAGAAATCAATGTCTTTGGCAGGTGTGTCCCCGTATTTAAGAAAGACAGAGAGGGGGGAGTATCATTGGCAGGTATGCATGTATCTCGGAGGCAAATGGGAGCTTTGAAGGGTAGTGTAGCATTTGGGAGTAGGTTTAATATCGGATTAGGCATCTGACAGGTGAGGAAGAGAGAGAGTGTGTGTGTGTGTGTGTGTGTGTGTGTGTAAGACTACAGAAGAGAGATACAGAGTGGATGATTTTTTGAAAGATAGCCAAGAGATAAAATGACATTTACGGATCAGAACTTCACAAGTCTTTCATTCTTGAACATCAGGCAGCCTGTCCTTTCCTTGGGACAGATCTGTCACCTCAACTGGGCCCCAGAGTTTGGAAAAAGAACATGCAGATGGAAATGGTGCGCCTTCAAATACAGTAGCACAGGCTTTTTTCTGACTTATAGAAAAGCAGGAGAATTTTTGTTCCCACAGAATAGTTTCTTTCTTTTCAACTGTAAATTTTTCCGAGGAATATCAACCAACCATGCACGAGCTTTGTCAAATTCACCCTGCTTCACATTCAGAGTTTGGCACACCAGTCCTCTTCCATCCTCCACCACTTTGCTTAAGAAACACCTTATACTTTACTTTACCCACATTTTTCCCAGCAGCAACCAGAACATCTGAACCTGCTTCTCGGACCTCCAGGCTACAACACCTACTTCTTTACGGAAGTATGAGCAAATCAATCCACATAGAATTTTTATGGCGCTATGACTGATATTGGATCCTTTCAGAGAGTGTGAAGGGTTTTGAATTAAATACGAGAACTCCGGAGTCAGGAACCACTGGTTCATGTTCTGTTTGGGAACAAAACATGGAGTTATAGGAGCATAATCCACTATTTTATACATTACAGATGGTGACCAACTTGCTTTTTAGGCATAAAAACATGCATGAAGCTGCACAAAATAAAGAATCGGCAGAGAGAGCGAAAGCATAACAGACAAACGGCCTTTGGCTGCACCCACAAAGACCTCTCTGCTGGCTGAACTGTAGCCATTTTTGGACACATTTTAAATGTATCGAGACTGCAGCAACATTCTCCCTTAAATGTTTTAGTAGAATTGTTAATACGAGGCATAGTTTTCTGGTTGGAACACAGACAATAATGACCACAGATTTCATCATGTCTTACATCTTAAGGTGTGGTTTTATGTCATATCTTGTGGTTAAAGTAAATCTTCATGATCTTTTACGTATGTTCTTTGTTTTCTTCTTTATCCACCAGTTTGTCATTCGACTAGTTTCACATACTCTTAATGGAAGATGGATGCTCTGTGCTAATCAACAAGAGTCTACAGCGATGTTAGCTCAGTAGGTGGTATGAACTAAATGGTAACCCCAGCATGCTAGCATGCTCACAATGACTATGCTAACATGGTGTTTAGAAGGTTTAATGTTTACCATGTCCTCCATCTCAGTTTAAAGTAATATTCTTGAAGATTTTCATTAAATGACATGTCTGTTAAGTCACTTTACATCGGCAAATGTAAAATGATGGTGATTGAGCCCACTGATGAAAGTATTGCATTATTTATATAGCCTGCAGTCTCTTGGCAGTATTACGAACTGAGTATCTGTGGTAACAATCCTCAAAAAAAAGTGCTTTGTTAAGTTACTGTTGATGCAAACCGAATATTTCCTTCTGCAGCAGCTTCACATCCAAAGAATTCAACCGGAAAAACACAAGTTCACTTTTATTATGTAATAGTCAACAGGAATGCCATGTGTTTTTCAGTGAACTTGAAATCGACTGCGATTGTTCATCAAAAATGCATGGACAGAACAAGACAACGGTCCTTTCATGCATTTTTTATTTGTTTTTTTTTTTTTTAACAGTGGATCGAAATGTTGCAGGGAGTAATGGAAGGCAGGGGCAGCAACAGGGAGCGGTTAGGTGTTGACACCACCAACTTCTCAGTTAGGTACTAGCTTTTACTTTTTCTGTTTTCAGACTCGGACGATGTGCAGTAAATAAATCACATCACGGTTGCTCACAGAATAATGGAAAAGGCAAATTATTGCCTGATATATCACCCACAGTTTTCCTATATAATAAAGGCTTGAAAAACTGCCAAAAAAAATCTTTAAAAACTAACAAACAAACAAAAAAAAACAGATACCTCCCAGTTATTGGTGTTAATCTGGCATCTGGTGACAATTTACTAAATTGTTGGACATACCCTATTTATCTGGCAGCTCTCCTGGTTACTTTGCAAGATGGCAAGCTAATCTAACGTGACTGGAACCCTGCGATAGCAGGTTGTCCAGTTGAAGGCAAAATGGATGCCCCCATAAGCCATCAGAGAAAGGTTGGGCATTCCAAGTCTGTGAAGGACATAGATTCATATAAGTCCCTCCAAAAGGCCGGTCGTCCACGTAAAACGCCAATTAAGACTTTTTAGACTGAGAGCCCACTCTGCAGTGACCAAACCGCTCATCAGCAGAAAGAATAAAAAGGCCAGACTTGCCTATGCTGGGGAGCGTGTGGTGTGGACAGAGGAGAACTGGTCCAGAGTACACTTCAGTGAGGACAGTACGTTTAATTTATTTGGGTCTGATGGGAAACATTATGTTTGCTGAGGACTGGGGAAAGTGTGTAAAGAGTTAATTTTAGAGGAGGAAGTGTCATTGGTCAGATCTAAACCCCATAGAGAATCCTGTGCAACAAAGTAATGGCTAAGAAACCCTGAGGTGCACGACACATGAAAGCCTGTATAGAGTTTGCCAAAAAAACACATAAAGGACTCCAAGACTATGAGAAATGAGATTCTCTGGTTTGATGAGATGAGACCATATATATATATATATATATATATATATATATATATATATATATATATATATATATATATATATATATATATATATATATATATAGGAGGGGAAGCTCTCCATATGTGTGTGTATATCAATGACAAAGTGGTGATAGTGTAACTCGATGCACCCCCTGTACAGAGACAGGCAGACAGAGACAGAGAGAAAGAGAGAGAGAAAGAGCGAGAGAGAGAGAGAGAGAGTGAAAGAAAGAGAGAGAGAGAAAGAGAAAGAGAGAGAGAGAGAGAGAGAGAGAGAGAGACAGCAATTAGCCTTGCAAATTTCCAGAGTAACATTAAATTCAACTGCCCCCTTTTTAAGGGTAACCTGTTAATTTGCGAAAATGGCGTGACAGAAATGACAGGTGTGTTTTGCGCATTCAGTCGGTCCGATATTGCCCGTCCCCGCTGACATCAAAAATGACGTGCTTCACTTCCTCATAACTTTCCATGAGTTCTTGTTGTTTAGACGCAGAGAAGAACGCTCCACACGTCTTTTCCATGTCTGCATCAATGAATCATCTGTGCTCAACCTCGCAGTCCCCCTTTGAAACGCACACTCATCAGAATTACTTACACCTGGCTTGAACCTTCTCATCCTGGCTTGGCGTACGTACAACTAATTAAGCAAGAATGATCAGACCAGACTAGTTCCACGCTGGCTTTTTCTGTCAGCCTTTGTGCAATAGCCCCCTGGTGTTGCCAAAACAACCAGGACTCCAATCTTAAGGATACAACATTTGCTGTTCACTGAATACAGCACAGCTGAGGCAAATTGGAATAACACTAGATTTGCAGGTATTTGACAACAGACCAAACTACTGTGAATTTTCTAATTTTGACTTGAATGTGGCACTACAGGAGGAAAAAGAATGTTTCCATAAATTTTATGATTATCCAACCAACAGACGTGAAGATATTTCACTCAAAAACATAAATCAATCAACCTCATGGTCACGCTGGAGGAAAACAAAGGCTTCTTCCTCTGAACATGAATGTTTGTACAAAGGTTCCATGGCAATCCATCAAATACTTGTTGTGATATTTTAGTATGGACCAAAATAGTCATGGGCAGAAAGTGACTTTGCTGAGCCGAGCTGCTAGCATGGCTGGAAACATCAATCAATTGATCAATTTATCAACAGCCAAAAGCAGGAGGGCTTTTGAGTCCTTCTCAAAAGTACTTATGAGAGAGTGAGAGAGAGTGAGAGAGAGCAAGAGAGAGAGTAAGAGAGAGCGAGAGAGAGAGCAAGAGCGAGAGAGAGAGCAAGAGCGAGAGCGAGAGAGAGAAAGAGAGAGAGAGAGAGCGAGAGAGAGAGAGAGAGATTTTATTCAAGCCAAAACACATCTGCAGATAACAATATCATTCATCAATCCCGCAATCATGATAGAGAATTTCTGCCTAAGTGAATGTCTGGCGGTCGGGTTTTACAAGCCAGTGAGAAGGTGGCAGTGGACTAAAAATAGCCCTGCAGCAGGGTCTCATAAATGGGAAGGAGAAACAGTAAAGGGGAACGAAAAGAAAAACATGCACACATCCAAGTGGTGATTTCATTTCCCTACCTGTCATAACGTGGCTAAATAACTCTGGTCAGGGTATTACAAGCGCCGGGCTCGCTGGCTTTGAACAGCAATCCCATGCAGGTGGGAAATGAGTAGGAGGAAAAGAGGGGGAAGGAAAGCGATAAGAGGGTGAGAGGGCGAGAGGGCGAGAGAAACAAAAATGGAGAGTAGGGGAGATTGATAGACCAAGAAGTAAAGGCGAAGAGGAGAGAAGAAGTGGAAAAATAAGAAGAAAAAGGCGAAAGGAAATGGACAGGAACAGGAGAGAGATGGAGAAACAGAGAGGGGAGAGGACACATCTTAATGAGAAAAAGAAGGATGGAAATGGGACAAGGGAGAAGAATGGCTGAAGGTAGTCCTTGGATGAGCACACATACATAAAAACACACACACACTGTGCATCCTAGTGAGGTAGACTGGCAGATGGAATTACACACTCCTATGACTCTGTAACTGTCCTGAAACACACACAAAGGCGACAGTTGACTTTCTGAGGCGAGAGTTCTCTGGGCAAGGTTACTTCCTCAGCAAGTTTACACTCCCCGTCTCTTACTTTCTCCCACTCACTCACACACACACACACACTCACAGAAAAAGAGAGAGAGATAGAAATACTGATTCCAATCTGCACCATATTGCACAGTATGTGACAAACTGCAGTGGTCTCCTGCCAAGGGAATGATAAAGACTGTGTGTGAGAGAGGAAGAAAGAGAGAGGTGGAGTATAAAAGGTGTGGGAGGGGATACAGGATAGAGAGAGGGAGAGTGAGAGAGAGAGAAAGAAAGAGACTGCACAGTGAGAGACAATGGTCAAAAGAAAAAAAAAGTTTTTTTGTATTTGTGCCAATGCAGGACATTGTTTGCTAGTAAAGGATATTGTTAGAGTGACAGTCTTAAAGATCTGTGCACACAATGGGCAGCACAGGTGACATACTTAAAAGGTATCCCAGCCCTCCAGCCGGGATAAGAGTACATGATCTGAGTATAGTTAGGCTTCAAGGACACTTGATTGAAGTCATAAAAATGAAAGATGACTTGTTGGAACGGAATCACTGCGGAATCTCTCCCTCAAGTTCCTATCCCCTCCCTCTCTTCCTCCCTCCATGCTTCTTTTATCCCCCCGCTCTCCCTCTCTTCTCTGCGGACGCTTTATCCTGCCAAAACATTGCGTTTGTCCCTAACCCACAGAGGTAGAAGCAGGGATAATTGAAAAAGTTCTCACGGCGGGAGTTAAGTAAAGCAGATAAGGGGAGAAGTTGGACGTTAGCTGCACAACAAACATGCCGGAAGAATGTGCTCGGCCGTTGGAGAGAGTTTGCAGGGAGACGGGGAGGAAATGGAGGAAGAGAGACGGTTCCTGTCCTGGGTGAATGAGAGGAGGGGAAAAAAGAGAGTAAGCAGTAAATGGAGAGTTTGTGTGCGGTAACAGGGTAAGGGAGGGAGAGGGTGAGAGAATGAAAGCTTTATCTTATCTACTTTAGCCATCGCTACTGTCCACTGGCTCAGAGTATAATACCCACTTATGCAAATACATCCACATCTCTACTCCCCTGATAGTGTAGAAGCCCTAACAACATTTTAACCAAGTGTGTTTTTGTGTGGGCTTTTGTGTAAATGTTTCAACTTTTTTATGTGAGCTTGTCTCAATGCACCTCCCGGGTGCGTGTGTGGTTGTGTGTGCAGGAGAGTGCTGTGCCAAGAAAGACACCAGCATCCCCACCCCCTCTCTCTGCCCATCCCTCCGACCATCCATCCATGCCTTGCTCCCTCCCTTCATCCCTCATTCCCTCGCCCTGACATCCATGCTTTCCTCCCTGCGGGCATCCCACTGCCCGTCCCCTTCTTTTTTCCCTCCATCTTTCTTCCCTTCTGCAGCTTCTACCCCTCCTCTCCCCTTCGCTTCTTCTACCACTGCCTTTGTCTTTTCATGGCCACCTCAAATGGCTTTAGATCAATCAAAGGCACTCAACGGAGTTTGTTAGCGAGCGACCGTTGTGGGAGAATGAAGCCATGCACCCAGGGGTCTGCCGCCCTCATAATTAAATAGCTGGAGGACTGAATGCTTTCCTCCCGAGGACCTCCTGCACTCTCCGCTGACAATCTACCTCGGAGCGATTTGTGCCACTGAAAAACTAATCACTTAGGCTTGTGCAATCTCAGGCATGCTATAGAGAGACAACCAGCAATATTATTAGGTTTTGGAAAATATCCACTGTTTATAAATGCTCTTGGAGAAGCAGCAGATGCTGATTGGAAAGCAGGGTTAACCCACTGGCTGCCGGGAGAATAGAGGTAGATATGCTGATGAAATCAACAGTTGATGGGATGGACAGCTCCAGGTCTGGGACCTGTCAATCACAATGTGATTTACGTAAGGCCGGAAAATAAGTTGCGTGTGCTGGGATCAATACCTCATCCTTTAAGTGCAAGCAAGGAATTACAACTGACCAGCGTTCCTTATAGTCTACAGTATGACCTGTGTAGAGTACAGTGCACTCACACATACAAGCATGCTGTTTGTTAATCCCTGTTTCAACAAACACATTTGGTATAGTACTTTTAGAACAACATAAACCACAAGGTAATGTGCCTAAACAATATACCTATCCTCGCACCCAGAGCAGACAGTCCTCTTAAATGTAGGCAGAGTTGTTACTGGATGATAAAAGCTGTGGACAGCCACGAGCTGAACAACCAATTATGCAGAAGAACATCTGCATAACGTGCGGACTGTGGTGTTTCTACTTCAACAAGGTTAATGAAAAAATACTTAACTAAATGCAGTTAAGTTGATGTTTGGCTAATTAACATAAATTGATTTGAGTTCATACTAAGTAAAACTACAGTAATCTCTTAGGTTGATTTATGTGGAAAGACATAAAAGCAATATATTTAATACGTAGCAGTATTTACAGTTACAGTCCGTATTTACAGCGATGCAATAAGTTCATTAGTGGATTTATTTAGTGGATTTCGGGCATTTAAAATGTATTTGGATGGTTTATAATACTTATTTACGTGAATATTATTTATATTGCATTTAGAAAAGTTTGGGGGAAAATGTGAAAAATGTATTTGGCACCTTTAATTTCCCTTTGATGCACTAAAGGAAGGGAGTTTTTTTCACCAGTGGCAATTAAGTCAGGCAGTAAGTCAGGCAACCTGAGAGTGGAGCCACAGTTTTTTTTACCTCTCTTTTTTCTGGTTATTGTTCTGTGCCATTTCTTATGTGAAAGTAAACAGTCAAACTTTTACA
Organism: Echiichthys vipera; assembly: GCF_963691815.1. Lineage (NCBI taxonomy): Eukaryota > Metazoa > Chordata > Actinopteri > Perciformes > Trachinidae > Echiichthys > Echiichthys vipera. The sequence continues at coordinate 6,137,481 of NC_139837.1, read as the reverse complement.
GAGAAGTCCAGTGGATATTTTTTTTATGTGGATTAAAACAAGAGGAAAGAGAGGAGCCTCAAGCTAAGGCTTCTATTGGTACCATCCACACGTTTTTACATTTGCAAAAATAACTGTTTTTGTGTAACAAACTGAACTGAAATGCTTGAAGGAAATGAGGCAATAATGTACAACCGGACCAGGTCCCAAATCACAGACCTGATTTGGATTATGAAATCTGAATGAGTGTTAATCCTTTATGATATAGTTTTAGGTTTAAATGGCAATTTTAATACACCTAAGTTGTAAACTTAAAGCTGTACTCAAATTTTTTATATCAACAATAGATCATATAACTATGGGAGAGGTCGCTCAATGACAAATCCACAGAGGAGTACCTGCAACATCCCTCAGCTCTACAGAGCTTTTAAACATGTGTTGCTGGTTTAAAAGGTCTGATAAACCGGCTGTATGCTTGTCCAGTACCAAATGGCAGACAGACATTTGTCTCAGGAGTCGGTATAGACCAAACAGAAGCGTAAATATTGGGCTTTCATTTGTCAGGTGGCAGAAAACATGACTTCAAAACAATGTTAATGTTTCTCAGCGTCTGTTGGATGTGTAAACAGGCCACTGTTGGCAAACACATTGACCGTAACAACTTTTTAAGATGAGAATATGCCAACATTGGGGTTTCCGCTTGTTGTGCTGTTGCAAGTGACCCAAAGTCAATGCATGCAGCTATAAAAGAAAAGGAAGCATTCACAGAACATTTTGCCAGATGTGATGCAAAAATTCATTATACTCAGTGCTGATTAATCAAGGTATTTCACCACCTTGGAACAAGATCCAACCCAACCTTTTGCACAACAGATGGAAGACAGGACTGGGATGTACACACTTCTAAAACACACACACAGACAGACCACACAAACCATTTTTCACATCCAACATTTTGACAAAAGACAAACATGCCCACAAACAGTAGCACTGGCACTGCCCCGCTGCTGCTAGGAAAGCCTTGGCAGTGGACCTGTAGCCCAACGCTGCTATAGTGATGATGGTCTGATTGATACTGACAAACAACGGGCAGAGAACTGGAATGGACTAACTGGGCACGTCCGGCTTTACAAGGCATCCTTTAACTAGAGCTGACAAGGCTGCCAATGAATGCGGCAACTGTAATACGCTGCCATTTTGAAAATTAGCAGTATTAAAAAAAAGGTCTGGGAGTGACTGGCGCTGGAATGTCCAAAACAATGATTGCTTAGCTGAGTCATAAGCTTATCTTTGTCTCTGCCAAGACCATAACTGGAACCGTGTACACTAGTGGCCGGATGAGAGGAGTCCTCAGTCTCCCAGTTGACTTACATGCAAAACCTGACTATTTATTCAGTTGGAGTGAAAATGTAACAAAAAAAAAAAATCAAAGCATGAAATAATATTTTTGATGCTTAATTTCTCATGGACAATGTATCCTATTTTTTTTAGTATTCAGCATTTAAGCTAGCTTGTCCTGAAGTAATAAATGTATAATGTGTTATGTAACCTTGGCACAACCGCACTGCTTCATAGTGATTCAATATTTTGGCAACTTCAAGCATAAAATTAATATTCAATGATATATGAGGTTATTACAGCTTGGTGGCCCTTATGGACATGGAGAGAGGTGTGAATTGTATTCCCTTGTACAAGAGGACATCGCTCTACATCCAGAAGTGCAAAGAAGATGCATTAGTTTAAGGCTAAAACCTTTAGTCCATACTTTCTTCTCAAAATGAAGCATTGAAAAGTATGGAAAACAATATGTGTCAAAATTGTGCTGAATGCCTTTTCTTGATGTAGACAGTGTTGTGGGAATTTGGGATATTTGTAATTCCTACTCATAGTTCTGTCAGGTCAGACACAGTTCAGTGTCTCCTCTGTCTAACCTTCTTCATGGATATCGCAAATAACTGTCTCATGATGGTATAATGGAATATTTGTGCAGGTGGACCCTGTGTTAGAGACCTTGTGATGAGAGAAGTTCACAATGTTCGGAATGGGAATTGTCTGAGGCATGTTTTGTTTGGTCTAAAGACGTGACCCAACCAAGGCTTAGCTCGTGATATCTATTCTTTTAAAAGACAGAGCACGATTTGGCTCGGTGTCCTTCCTGCTATACTCTGGGCAGAGTGAGGAAGCAGGGGTGAAGGTATTTTTGTCTGCAGAGGAAAACACTTTGTCAAAATAAACCACGGAGAAAAAGCTGATCCTGTTTGTTGATCTTTTATTGAGGAAATCCATTTCCACAACAACAGCGGGGTGAAGAAAGCTACGTGGGTGAAAGTGCAGCGGTTTCTCTCCGTGGTTCTTATGTCTGTTACATTATCACGTGCTGTGTGGAAACCATCTTATGTAAAAAAAAATCAACCGTTGAAGTCAAAGTTTTAATCCACTTGTGTGGCAGTTCAATGATAACTGAGATATACAGTATCTTCCCCTGGACCAACTTGATATCTGACAACTCTCTGTCAGCAGTCCTCACCAGTGAGTAGTGTGAAAAAGACATCTCTCTGCCCAAACCAATTTGCCCAGCTGTCCTGCTCGGAAAAAAAAAACCTTTCAACCAAACCATTCCACCTGAATGCCTTAAGGCCAGACCTGACTCTGCCGGTGTATTATGGCTGAAAAAAAGAGGAACAGGAAAAACTCAGTCTTACATCGACATCCAAGTGCTCATAAAAAGAGAAAAACTAAAAGATTCTTCAATTCAATTCAATTCAATTCAAAAAACTTTATTTGTCCCCGGGGGGCAATTCAGGGCACACAGAGCAGCAAATAACGACAGTGCAACTATACAAAAACATTAGAACCAACACAAGAATAAAGTGTAAGAGAAGAGTAAGTGTCAGGATGTTAGTGTGTTAGTACAGGTTAGATACAGAGAACATCGTCGGCGTGAGATGTAGAAAGACATGTGTGTATCAGATGTAAGCAGACATGTGAACGGGTGTATATGATGTAAACAATGTAAACATGCAGTAGACTGTTAAAACAGGTATAAACAGAACTGTGGTGCAGAAAAGATATAAGTGGACAGTGATCGGGTTCAGTTGAGGTCAGACATGATGCATGTGTGTAATGAGCAGACGTAAACAGAACTATAGTGCAGTAATAGAGTATAAATATAATATATAACTATAAGCTAGATAATAAAGTGATAGTGGTGCATGGCAGGAAAACAGCAGTCTAAATATATGCTAGCTCTGTGTAACAGATGTATACTGAGAAATAATCCGGGACCCTTTTCCTCAATTATAAAAATCTTCACCACTCTGTTTTTATATTCAATATTGCATAAACAAGCCAAGAACCAGACTAGAAACATCATTTGGTCGGATCAGTACAGCCTAGACTGGTAGGTGTTATTTATCCATGAAGGTATCATACGCTCTCATATAAAAAGTGATTTGTTTGCTGCTATTTGTCATAGACGCCTTCTTTTTTCCCAAAATGTCCAGACCTTGGTCGCAGAACAAATCTCCATCGGTTTTATGAATAAATTTAATTTTACCGGTGTCTTTGGTTCTCCTTTTTTTAAAAATGGGCGATAGATGCAAGATATATGCATGTTACTGACCTGAATTATAGTGAAATATTACTCGGCTCTGTTGCGTGACTTGGCATTAGATAAGTGTGACAGGGAGGCTGCTTTAGCGCTATCTGCAGGACGGTCTGTCCTTTGTATGAAGGGCAATGAGGAAGGAAAATTGATCTCATCCTATTTCTCTTCTCTATCACACTTTTTCCCTTTTATTTTTCCGCCTCTTCTTGTGTCACCATACCCTTAAGATTTCATTTATTGTCATCTTTCAAATTCACCCACCCAGTGCCTTCAATCCTCTTCCCTTCAAATCTCTTTCCCTTCTACACTGTGTCTCGTAGTGACTCTGCATTAGTTGTACCATGTCTGCATTCCTCCTTCCAGCCCATAAATAGCATTTACGTGTTGGATGTAGTGCATATGAATATCAGATTGTCTTGATATTTCCCCTGCAGCAACAGTGAGCCTGTGATATCACTCAGGATTTATCTGTCGTTCCGCTCTGCTTTGCTTTATGGAGGCAGCTCGAACAGAGGTCAATGAAGAAAGAGAGTGGGAGAAAGAGAGAGAGTCAGAACCGAAACAAGACTCCCCAACACATCGACGACTGCTTGTGTGTATGATGGATGCTCCAAGATACAATCTGACTGAGCGTGCATATCCACTGTCGTGTGTATTTCACCGTGTTTTGCATATGAGTCCAAGTGTGTGTCTGTGTGTATGATTGCATCAACAGCAATATGTCTGTGTAGTTTATGGCAGGTAGAGGAGATAACAGGTGTGTTACAGGAGGGTTGTGTGTTATTGCGTTGTTAACCTAATCTGTGTTGGGCAGTGTGTGAAGTGTTACAGTAAAGACAGAAAGCAGGCAGGCTCTATAGGCAGCATACGAATGCAGAATCTGTAGGCAACGGGACACGATTTTGGCATCAGAAGCATACTGGTATTTGTTTGTAGTCCAGGTGGTATTGACCAATCACGTTTAAGCATGCTTTGGTACCATGCAGGTCAACAGTTCGTGAGGAGAGTAAACAAGGTGAACCGCATTGGCCGAGATGCAAATTCATGTGTTCATTCTTTTCTTCATTCATTCATTCTTCCTAATGCAAGATTTTGTTCAGGCTCATCCCATTTTTAGTTTTTTTTCAGCGTCAGAGTATTTCAGTGAATAGTTGTTTGTACATATGTAGGTATATTGCAAACAGGAACTGCTAACAGCTAGTTCGGCAGACATTTAATGACTTTTAATAGGCCAACATAACAGGGCTTAAGTAAGCACACAGCTGACTCAATGGAAACATTATACTAGCTGTTTACATCTTCCAAAGCATTATTGGAACTGTAGTACCAAATCGAATTAAGACAAGCAAACAACAATTAACCAACAACAATCATTAAAATAAAGTTTCTGTGCTTGTGTTTGCCTCTAGTGACTTATAGTGTCAGACTTTAAAAAACTCCCGTTGTATTGATGATCAGAGGCTACACAACATGACGGTCATTAGTAAGCAACACTGTACGGAAGTTGACAGCATGTCTCCGAGCAAAGCCAGCTCTCATCCAAAGCCATTTGAAACACCCATCTAGAGGCTAGAGGCTAAGACAGTTTCAACAAATATATAAAAGGATTTTAGAAAAAAAGCTGTATAGGCCTATAATTATAGTATATGCTTTCACAAAGTAATCATATTTAATACTTGGATGATCCATGGGCAGACTTCACTTTTATACTTTCTTGGTTTGGGGAATATGTACCCTTAGTCTATTTCACTATTAAGCCTTAAAAAAAACTCCTTGGGGGCCTGGTGGCAAAAGCTGGTTGCATCATCATAAAAGCCAGCATTTCAACAGGATGGTGATTATTTAATTTCAAATCCAACGAGCTGGAGTAGAGCCAAATGGGCAAAATGGCTGCTTTTCTGCTTATGTAACGATGTAACGGTGTCTGTTCATATGTGAGTGGTACCGGTGCACTGGTTGGTTTCTCCTTTAGACTGCCTTTCCTCTGTGGGCAGGTGGTGTTGAAGCCCATCCAGATGGGCTCTAAATCATCCCTGTTTCCTTGCCAACTCCCAACATAAATATCCCGGAAGGAACACAGAAGTTACCTTGGGGTCTACCATCTTTCAATCCCCCTTGTCTACGCCTCGCCTGCCTCTCAAATAACTTCATCTCTGACAGCTTGTCGCTCTGTCACATTTTCTTTGTCAACTCTTGGTTCCCCTTTTTCCTTTTTTATCTCTTACTAACTTGCTCACTTTACTTTGCTGTCTATTTCTCAGTGTGTAATCTTCCTCTTTTATTCTTTTCAACTCTCCTGAATCGCTCACTCTGTCTGAGCCTGTTTCGTTTTGTAGCTCTGTCTCTTACTTGCTCTTTATCCTTTGTTACTTTCATTTAGTCTTACCCTTTCTGAACTTTTTCCCCACTTTCTTGTCGTCACCCCCGGGTGTCTGGCTAACCTGTCGTTTTGGCACTCGATCAACCTTGTCTCACAGCCATCTGTCAGCATCTGTTTAATCTCACATCAGCACACGTCTCTCTCACCTCTCACCTGTCTTGCATCCTGTCTGCCTCTCCCGTCTGCTTGTCTTTCACCTGTGACCTACTGGAGCGCCTATAGGGCCCTATATATGTGTGTGTTGTGTCCAAGTCTGCCCTTATCACTGAAGCCCACCTGGCCTAGATTTCTGGTGTTCTGCCTCCACCTAAAGTCACACAATAACACACATTCCCGTATGTGCGTGCACAACCAAACAACTGCTGCACTGGCAACAGAATCAGTTCTATGGTAGGGAAAGATGAGAGTAACTTCAGAAGGATGTGGAAAGTTTGAATGTATGTCAACATGTGTCTTCATCTGTGTGTGTTGTGGATACATTTGCATGAGTATAATCTATATGTGCAGTGTGTGCAAGCCTCAGACAGATGTGTGAGTGCGTGTGCATTCACTTAGCTGTATGGTTGTGCGCAAGTAGGTGTGAGGTGTTTTTTCAATCACAGATAGCTCCAAGTTATCACTCACTAATCCTCTAATGAACTGGCACAGTTTAGATAAAACTTCCTCCATCAAACTCTTCAATGGAAGAGAAAACACAAGGCCCAGGCCTCCTGTCATCCCTCCCTGCATTTCCTCAATACCCTCATCCCCTGCTACTCTCCATCATCCCTTCTTCCATTTCATGCAGCCTTCAATCCCCGCCCATCCTCTGTGGATCCCTTCTTTACTCATTCAAGACCTGATTCGTAACTAGATGATTTGCCTTTCTTGACCCCTCTTCTTCCCCACCTGATTTCTCCTTTCCTATTTGATCACGACTTGACTCATTCCCTCACTTCCTTGATTCCTTCTTCCTTTAATTTTACTACTGCTTTACTCTGCCCCTTCTCCCTCAGTCCCTCATTCCCTTTCAGTTATTTCCTTCATTCCTTCTGGTTCTTCCTTTCCTTGTTCCAACCAGCCAATTCCTCTTTGTCTTTGATCCCTTCTTCCCATGTGTCCTAAAACTGGGTAGACTGGCATCACCAGACTAATCGCAAATGGGTTTTTATCTTGACCCTCTTAGTTCATTTTTGATTTCCAAGAGGTGTTATCATTGGTGCCAAGCAAAATGCTTCTGGGTGCAATTGGATAGACCTACAATCAATGGAAAACAATGTTGGTCGAGTCACAAACTCTCTTAAATTACAGCTAAACAGTACACTAAGATATGTTTCTGAAAACATTTTATGCGAGAAACAGACAATCAGTACTGCTTAGTTTGACAGTTTGATCTGAATTTTGTGAGCCTGAAAAAGTATGCTGAACGGATCTGCAGACAGCGACGCTGTCAGTCATCATCTGATTGGTCCATCTGTGATTGGTCCATCTGTGATTGGTCCATCCAATGTCAAACTGCTGGGAAACTGTCTGTATGAGAGAGGAGCCACACATATCTGCCAGAACCAATGAAACATGAGTTTGGCAGATTCGTCTCTTGTCCAGGCTGATAAATGGATTCCTGTTTCTTTCTAAATCGCTTCTTCTTCATTTTCTCACTCTGTTAGTTCCCCTTTTCTCCCTCATCCCCTACTATATAATGCATACTTGGTACATGACTAGTCGACATGTCATGCATTTACATTGCGGACAAATCTTGGGTTGATGGAAATAAACTTAAGGAATTAAAAATAATAAACTATAAGGTTGTATCCATTCATTGGTGTCCACGTAGAGTGACGGATTAGTTAGAAAAGTTCATATTATTAGCATTAACCCTGATTACAGGTGAAGTAAAATAATATTTTCGTGGTTTCAAGGAATATAATGGTGCAACAACAAGTCTGAAAACAAATCACTGATGTGAAGCTTCAGCTACCTACATGTTGTTTAAACGCTTTGAGCGACGAAATACAACACATCTTTTTTGTAGTGCCACGTTGCTGTCACATTAGAATTTAAGCTACTAAGGGTCATGAACACACCAATGTTGGAAGAACAACTTCCAAACTCGGAAATGTGAATGCCACTCACTTCCCCCCTTTCCTTTCTTTATCCCTTCTTACCCCATGCGGCAAAACATTTCTCCCTGTCCTTCATATCCAACTGATAGATTCCTCCCTTTTTTCTGCTGATCTCCTTCCCTTGTTCCCTATCCTCCTATTCTCCCTTTCCTCCCTGATCCCTCCTTTTAGCATTCCCCACCAACTGATTCCTTCTTTCTTCCTTGATCCCTCATTCCTTGATCCCTACATACCTCCTTCAATCCCTCTAATAACTCTCTATGATGACAACCACAGCCTCCCCCCTTCCATTATACATGCAGCCCTTCCTTTTCCAACCATCTCTATCCATCACAGGTCTTCTTTGTAAATCTTGATTTTTTTTTTAGCTCTATGGAGAAATATCGTATTGTTTGGAGTTACTGGAAATATTTGTTTCACCAGGGGCAAAAACACAAGCCAAACACAAGCCAGAGATTAGAACACAAACGCAAATGCCATACTGAGCAGCTCAAACAGGCCCACAGTACTTTTGGTAATACACACTCTGCTGTTTCTGCTCCGCTCAATTAATCTGGCTCAGTCAAGACCGCACTGAACTGTCATCATAACACTAATAAAGAAAAAGCTTTGAGCTGTTTGCATTAAGTGGCCTGCTTGTCTCAAACTGTCAGTCTGCCTGCGGCTCTAGCTCGGCAGAAGTTTTGTCCCTCTCTTTCCAGTCGTTTATTCCACTGTGGTCGGGCACAAATCCCCTCATCATCTCAAAGAAAACACTGAAGGCAGCATGGCCTTGTAAAGCCTCATTAGGCTTAATAACCTTTAGTGATCACAGAGGCGACGCTGTACGTGTGTGTTTGAATCACATACATGCAGGTATACATTTGTGTGTGGCTTGTGCATGTGCTTCTCTGCGTGTGTGTGCATGTGTGTGTGTGTGTGTCCTTTGAGAGCCGGGCTAGCTCAGAGCCACAATGCATCTTATTCAGCAGGGTCCCTGGATTAAAATGTAATTTCATTCAAAGTCGCAAATTGGGTTTTTTACTATGCTAATCTTCATTTTACTAAGCAGGATGAAGTATGCCATTAAAAAAAAGAAGTGACTTAATGAAAGAATGCAGGATGGATAGATTGCAGTGGTAAGAGCAGTCCCCCAACACAATGATAAAGGTTATTTGGAACCATAAACAGTAAAAAGATCATGAATAATACACGACATGACTGTATCTGAATGTGTATTGTAGTGATTATATTTAAGGGAAAGGCCTAATGACAAAGGCATCAACATTTGCGGTTTAGACATTTAACTAACGACGTGATTCAGAGGGATTTAAACTGCAGATGCACAATCAGCTAAATTACAGACAGTCGTTTCAGATCAAATGATCAACATTACTAGTAACATTAACAAGTGCAAAAGGTCAGAGCGACAGAATCCAAACAAATATGTCTTTATACTTCGAATCAGAGTTGTGTCGATACTGATACCGGTATCGGAAATGCCTCCGATCCTGCCTAAAATGCTGGCGTTGGTTAGTACGCAAAGTCTATGCACCGATACGATAGGCTACCACGTAATTTAGCCCAGAAAGGAAATCTACTTTAAATGGTTAATGTTCTGTTTCATTTATGACTGACTACCATATATTTAGTAGATTAAAATAAAGTTGTATGGCACTCATTCTCTACCTGAGCCAGGCCATACAACGATAAATGCAATCATGTCACAACCAAACAGGGTTAGTAGTATACAGCTAATAAAGTAAATAATAATAATAACAACAATCATAATATCGAGTAGGAAATCGCTACTTATAATGCTCATACTTATGATCGAGGTCCTGTTAAAAAAAAACAAGGCAGGTAGAAACTAGACTGTGAAATATGAATAAAAAACTCTTCTCTTTTGTAGGGAGTATTATAATATAACATTTAACGTGGGAATAATGGAGCTCGGTGAACTACAAAGTGGGAAAAAAATATGAATGGTATTGAGACTCAGACTCTGTGAAATACAGCCCTGTGCATTGTGCTTTACAAATGAATTTGCAGCCAAAAGGTGCAGTGACAGTAACTGAGCTGCACTGCTCCCAACTGTGAAGAATGACAAATAATGAATTCACACCATACCACCCCTCTCACCTAATCACATTCAGGAATCAGCAAAACCATCTCCTTCAGCTCTCCTTGCTAATACATTTCCGGAATAGAAATCATGATCCACAAAATTATTTCTGTGATATTATCAGCAAATCTAGAATTGTTTGGCAAAGGCCGTGTTTTAAAAGGGCCGGCCGCATCAGAAATGGGCAGAGATCGCATAGATGTTCTTTTTTCAATTAAATAGTCGGGCACATGCGCGAACAAATTATTTTATCCTATAATGGCTTTGGTCCTATTACCAACACATCCGAACACACCGATAGAATACCAATTTTAAAACCAAGATCCTTCACTTTTTTGTGTTAATTAAGGTTATTTCTGAATTCCGTCACTTAAACATCAAATATCCTCAATTTCATTTCTTACCCTTGTTCCATGAGAATCTACTGATGAACAAATCACCTGCCCAAATTCCCATAATGGCCCTGATGGGAATTAGAAGGCCATTTCCTTTTGCTTTCCCCTCCTCCCTCTGTCCCTCTTTCCTTTTTTACTTTTTTTTGCTCCTCTCATCCTCCCTGCCATAGATGAATGGTAGAGATTTACAGTTAGGGGTCACACACAGGTTCTAATTAGCTTAAGTAGGTTGGGAGGAATAAGCACTTCCTTGCTGAGACACATCACTAAGTCCCACAGCTCTGTCTGACTAAGCAGAGAGGGGAGAACACACACTAACAACCGGCCTCTGTCTCCGTCTGGCCCTCTGTCTCTCTGCATCCTTCCCTGTCTCCCAGCCAGTGCTGAATTTCCCCCAGTATTGCAAAACCGGAACATTTTTGACAATGGCGAACTACTCATCAAGTACATAATGACGACAACCCTTCAGCAGGGGCTTTGTGTGAACCGAAAGGCAGTCTGGGAAACATCTATCATCACAAGCTCAGAGAAATGTTACACATGCTATATGACGCCCCCATCGTGGCTGTGCCAAGCTCATTTCTTTGTTTTTGTCCTCAGATGAAACATAAAATATGGCAGAAATTAGCTGACGGTGAAGAAGGAAAATAGAGAGCCAAATACTAATGAATTCTTGAAAGGCTGTTTTTTCTCCTCATGAGCAAGTTCTTTGACCTTGAGGAAGCGTATTCAGCCTGCGATCGAACCCCCCCCCCCCCCCCAACAAGTCACCTTTTATTTTGAGTGGCATTTTAAAATGCGCAAAATTGACTTGACAGTTGGAAGGTAACATGCGTCTCCTGCTGCATGTCTCTCTCTATCTCTGTGTGTGCATCTACCTCTCTCTGATGTCCAGAGAAGGAATGTGTTCACCAGAAAAACATGGGCTCAATTCCCAATACCCTGCAGAAATATCTCAACAAATCAAAAACTCCAGGAAGAAGACTCTCCTTCCAGAGACAAAAAAAAAAAAAGAAAGAGAAATTCCTCCTCAATTTGAATCAATCTGTGACGGATCCGGCAAATTTTTGGCAGAGGCGTTTGTTTTGTCTCTGCATTTCTGCAGCCCTCCTACCCCTCTCAGGAGTTCTCCTCCCCCATTGATGCTAAAATGTAAATAGCCTTTTTAATTAGAATTATATCTTCCGTCTGTGTATTTTGCTATCACCAGAGAAACCACTATACTGTCCCCTGTTTGTAAAGGATAACAACTTGCTTCCTGTTGACCCAATCCACTTGTCACTGCCCTCTGTGTGTCTTTGAGAACGCGTCTCACCTCTTCCCAGCCTCATTTTAGTTTATTTCCAACCATTGCTCCCTTTCTATGGAGGTGCACCCTGGAGTGTTGGAGAAAGAGAATGCATTACACTCCTTCACCATGTATTGAAAACCATATGGTTTGAGGGCAGCACCTAATGATTTTTGTCGCCTTCAACAAAGCGGGTCATAAATTGATCAAGTGTTGACGGACTGAAATGTAAAAAATGCCACTCACAGTGTCTCAAATTGGAAAAATATCAAACGTACACTGATATAAAATGGCGAAAAGCTGAAAAGTCATAAATATGAGATGATGGGAACAGACAGTTTTGCAATTTTTGCCAAATAAAGGATCATTAAACATGGTTTGTCGATTCATTTTTGTTTACCTTACAGTTTCAGCACCGTTTACCCAAACAACAAAATAAACTACAAGAACATTAAGGGATCATTCTTATAATTCTATATTATGCAAGTTATATTTGACTATATTCTTGGTTCAAAATGGCAGACATTCCTACACAAAAGATCCCTCCTCCTCGGTCACACACTGAGCTCCGTACTGTGACATCTTTAACCATTTTTCCTAGTCTGTTCCTAATCTTTCATTAGTCCAATATTTCTTAGCTGCCCTGTTTTTCCTCTATGGCTTACAAACAAACAGAAGTTGCTGGCTGTCATATCTAGAACACGTCACCTCGTATGAAACAAGAAAAACTGGCCCGACACTGTGAAAAAAAGATTTCATGCATTTAATATAAAGGCTGAAGCACTTTTCTGTAGCATAAATAACAAAGCGTATCAACAAACAGGCGTCCATTTATATGAAAATGCGGTTTGCAATTATTGCTTAATATACTGAAACTGAGGGAAACAGAAAGAGAGTGATGGTTGTTTCTTATTTGCCCACTGACTGCTTGGCACAGTTCTGAAGAACTGAAAAGCCTCCCATAGCTCAAAAAAGCCCTCTTCTCCCTTCCCTTCCCGGCCCATTCCTACCTCTCTTACCCCTCTCTCTTTCCTTCTGCTCTCCCTGTTTATCTCCTTGCATTGCCGACACATTCGTCAAGTGCTGTGACTTCTCATTCATGCAAGCTTTATTGAAATCGAATAAGCAATCCATTGTTGACAAAGAGACGCAACGGGACAAAGATTTCAGACTTAAACTGTAGACCCCCCCCCCAATGCTGCCTCTTAGTGCCTCTGTGTTTGTGTGTGTCTCAGTTGAACCTGTGTGAAAGTTGAAGTCCTCTTTATGTGCCTTTCTGTGTTGTTTCTTACCCCTGTGCAAGTGTGTGTGTGTGTGTGTGTGTGTGTGTGTGTGTGTGTGTGTGTGTGTGTGTGTGTGTGTGTGTGTGTGTGTGTGTGTGTGAGACATATAGATGCAGTTGGCTGCTCAGTTGGATAGAGGCGGATATGACTGGAGCTGGATTGAGTGACTGGCAAGCAGCTCAACTGCTCCTGGGAATACTAACATGACACACTCACGCATACACACACTTATTTCCTCCCTACAAATTTGCACACACACACACACACACACACATATCTGGAAACACACACACACATAAACATACATATGTGACCATGCACAAATAGCACAAGCAACACAAGCAGCAGACACCACACCTCTCCACAGCATCCATATATCAGCATCTCGACTGTTTGAGTGATCCGCTCTGAAAGGTGCCAAAACACAGCCAATCATACACTCCCATTCAGGCACACACACTGACTCAGAGTCTGTTCACACAGAGAGAGAGAGAGAGAGAGAGAGAGAGAGAGAGAGAGAGAGAGAGAGAGAGAGAGAGAGAGAGAGAGAGAGAGAGAGAGAGAGAGAGAGAGAGAGAGAGAGAGAGAGAGAGAGAGAGAGAGAGAGAGAGAGAGAGAGAGAGAGAGAGAGAACATTCCACTTTAAACCTCTGCTGGTGGAGGGCTGGAGGGTTCAGTCCAATACAAAGGCAGAGCTACCATATTAAACATGCATGTGAAGGGCCTGCGGGTTCGCCAGCAAAAGCTTAGCTGAGATCAATCTGAACATTGCTGGAAGAAGACATTTAGTGGTGCAACTTAAGAGCCTGAGACTCTAAATGGTCCTTTAAACTACATTTCCAATTATCTATATTGTATTGTTACTATTACTGTTACTAATTGTTCTATTCTTAGGAATAATTGACCTTATTCTCCCTGTTAGAATTACCTTTCCTTACACTATTCCTGCCTGACTTAAAATCGGCTTTAAGGGGAGTTTTGCACATGCTCAGACAACGAAATCCTTGCCACAGGCAGAGGTTCATCTGTTAGTATCAACACTCTGATAAAGGTCCAAATGAAAATATGTTTGGCCAGAGGTTGCTGCTGATTAAAGTGCAAGGTGCAGAACGCATAAAAACAATGTCATAAACTCAAATAACCTTCAGTGTATTCTGTTTTTTTTTCTGTTCTTATAATAAAATGACTGCTACAGGTGCACAGGGACAGCACACAAACACACACACCATCTATCCATACCTTAGTCACAAGGGGTTCTGTATCCTCCAGGATGGAGATGAAGGGGATCTCCAGGAAAGATGAGAGAAACTCCACCTGGATCAACTCCTCCCTGGAGCGGGGGAAGGCGAGCACGGCGGACACCCCCCTGACAACCAGGTCCTGGCAGGCGCTACGGGACAACGACTCCGGGTCCCCTCCAGCGGGCGATCGAGCCACCATCTCCAGGCTAAGATTATAGGGCAGCAGAGGGGGTGTTTGGGAGGCTGTCGTAGAGGAGTCTGCCCCTCCGCTCTGGTGCCGGAGGCTAGCCAGGGCGCGATTGAGCGCGTTTTGTATCCGTGCCGGCTGGCGGGTCGGCAAGAGCGCACCGAGGCGCACGGTGTGTCCTATCCGGGTGAGGATGTGGCAAGGCTGAGGGTGCGGGAAGCAGGACTCGGGGGAGCAGGAGACTGTTGATAAAAGAAGCAGTAGAAGCAGTCTGGCGGAGATGAAGAGGAGATGAGGTCTCCCGGGGGTGAGGCAATAGGTCCAGAGTCCAGAGAGAGACACCATGCTGCAGCTCCGACACACAACAGAGGAGGACTGGGCTCTGCTCGGCGGGAGATGGCATAGCTCCCTCTTTCTCCCGGCTCCAACGCTTTTTCTCGGACTTGATGGTTCTTTTCTTTGCCCCTTTTTCGTTGTTGATGCGCGCTGTCGACGGTGATTTGTGGGCGTTTTGACGTTTCAAAGTTTTCGTGTCAAGAGTAAAAGAAGCGCAGGCGAAGGAGAGGAGAGGAGAGGGAAGATGAGCGCTCACAGCTTAGAGCGGTCGCCCCGCTTCTGTCAGTCTCTGCTGGAGGAAGGCACACCAGCTGTGGAGAGAGAGAGAGAGAGAGAGTGTGTGTGTATGTGTTTTCGTGCGCGCTTGCGTGTGCGTGTGTGTGTGTGTGTGTCCATGCGTCTGCCGGCCAATAATCTAACCTCTCACGGAGCTGGCCTCTTGTTGAATTTTAATGAAAATTCGTCGGGTAACATTTCCTTCCGCTTCTTCGGGTCCCAGAGAGAATTTGCACTTAATGTTTTCATTCAGAATTGAAACTACAAGCAATCAAAGACGCTCCCTTGTAATTATTTTATGAATCTCTATCTAAGGATAGACAATCCAATGCAGAAATAAGTTTGCTTCTTTTTGACCGGAGTTTACCTTTGTATTTCTGCATTTCTAGTGGAGGATAAACATACAGTACTTACCTCAACATTTCTCCTATGGCAAGAACACATATTTATAAAACATATACACACAGAGCATCAGACCTATTAAACTGCTGTAAGATTCAAAAAGATAGATCTTTTTTTTTTTTTTTTAAAAAAGGGATAAGGCATAATTGGATGGTGTTATAAGTGGTGGCCATTTGTTTTGTGAGGGGCACTTCTAAGCGCCTTCGCAGCTCTGACCACGATGTCCCTGCCAGGTTGGCCAACACAAAGCTAAGAGCTTGCAGAAATCTCAATTTTCCTCTGAGATTTATTCCTACTTCCTTCCTGCCGTCCAAGCAGAGCATTATCCGTTGTGTAGCCACATCTCTTCAGCACCATGGACAGCGCCAACGCCATAAAAGAGATCTACTGTGCATGCTAATTTGGCTCTGTGCAAGGGATGGCCACTCAAGTCCTCCCTTCATTCATTCTGCACTCACTTCTCTTCCTCTTGATCTAATTTGCCATCATTAGAGCAGAACATTCAGTAAATCTTCATGTCCAGCAGAAATCTAGGCAGCAGTGTGTGGCTTTCTCTTTTTCTGATAATTCCTTGTTTGTCGGACACCACTGATGCATCAAAAGTCTATCTCCTTCTGTTTTTTCTGCCTCTGCTCTTTTTCTCTGCAGCTTTGACACGGGGTGACGTTTCAGGGCCGTTTCACTGCGAGGTCTGACATGGAAAAAGTTGAGCTGACATACCTGCAGATAAAAAGGTATCACACTGTCTCTCTCCGCCTCAAACACACACACATTCCCGGGATCAACCAGTCATTTCACAGTCTGCTAGGTGACCTGATGTGATACCAGCGTGCTTTACTGACAAATCTGATCCAGTTGGGCACAAAGTGTTTTCTTACCTTTCCTCCTTTTCCTCATGCTCCACTTGCTCCACACGGAGAACAGATGAAAACCAACACTGTGGGCTTTGTTCTGCTGCAGAAACCAGCAACATTAAACTTGCATAGCTCCTCACACACACTCTCCCCCAGGTACCTGTTGGAAGTTGAGCAGGAACAAGTATAAACTAAGTGTTTCCAAATGTATTCCTCTGTAAATGATGTAAATGTGATGACTATTGGGCTTTACATAAAATATGCAAGTGTCTGAATGTACCAGGCTGATGAAGCCATTTCCTAATCAAGATGTCAAATTATATCCACGAAGTTGAAAAATTACTCATAATCAAATGCTACCAGAATGGTTTCTCTTCTCCATGAATAATGATATTTGGAGTCACTTTATATAGCCCCATCACATTATTGGATGCCAGATTCATTTTACGAAAGAAAATCAGGAGTTTGATTTCTTGCTTTTAAGCTTTTGACTATAGGTCAATAACATTATAAAAAGATGATTACAGGGAATTATTAATGGAAAACCCCTTTAAGTGCAGTGGATTAAGCTTCTGATTCAGCCTCACAAGATCTTAAAGAACTTGTAAACACACATGACAGTAGAAGGGAAATACCAAGAATATAATGGTTATTTCAACCTGTGGAAGGGGATCAAGAGAAGAAGACAGAGATGTACCGGCCAAACACTCCAGTAATGCAAAGCCAGTATCACCAGGTAAGCCCTTAGATAGATACCCCAAGACACAAGACGGAGAGGCTGGCCCAGGAACACCTGGCGAAGGGACCTTGAGACTAACATCAAGCAGAATGGGCTGACATGGAAACAGCTGGAAAGGAAAGCCCAGGACAGAAGTGTCTGGCAAACAGGGGTCAGCGGCCTCGCTCATGAAAAAGGAAAGGAGTGATCATTATTTCACCTTTACATAGAAAAGACAAGAAATCAGCTCTTACTTAAACCATACTTAAGATCTCTTTTTAACATGTATATTCCCTGACAAATTGAAATATCGTTTGTGGTTTTGTTTGTGTGATGCCTTAACTCTTAAACACAGGCATCTAAATTAATTTGGCATTTTCAAAACTGTTGTTGTAAAACTGTTTATTTTACTCTGCAAATGAGAAATCAATAAAAGCAAAGCTCTTGATTAGAAAGCGTTCATTATGTAAATTATAACATCTATAAATCAAAATGACTTCCAGAGGCAAGAAGCCACTTTACAATGGCTTATTTTACTCAACACTTATGCATAACAATGTACTGAAGTCACACTCAAACACCACTTTTTACCTACGGTAAATAGATAATGTTCATAAGCGGGGCATTTTCTCCCAATTGCCACTAAAATGTACATACGACTCAAATATTACTCGAAATCACTCCAAAAATGCACCATTTACAGGTTTACAGTCCAATTCAAATCCACCATGTAAGTGAAAAGAATAAACTGTGAAATGAATTATATGCATTGTCAAGTATAGACACTATAAACTCTAGAGGCTGGAAAGTGGCTGCAAGACGAATTGAATCATTGGGAGCACTGGGAATAGATATTTTTCCAGCAGCAGGCATAAACAGAACTGTGAAAAAGGCAGACCCAGAAGGAATTTTATTTTTGGGCAAGGTGACTTGTTTCCACCTGTTGCTCTCTTGAATATTAAGCCGTGTTCAAGAATAGAACGACTGCCGAATTGCAACGCTGCGGCAGCACAATACATTCCAGGAGGAGGATGCTTATCAAGGGTCTCAAGTGTGCAACACAAACCTCCTTTGGCACCCTGATCGCTGCAAAGGGAGAGCGATGACTGGACTGTGTCCTTAGTTTGTCCTTAAAGGTTGTATACAGGTGATTTCCTATTAACAGCTTCGCCCCCATGGGTGTATTTGTTTTGATTATGTACATTGTAAGGGATTATTGTGGAGAATAGGATTAAGCAGGCATCAGAAACCCAATTAAAGTAGCCCTTCATCTTTGCTAGCGCGGGCCACGTCTCGGTTTCACTGTGTGAGATCCCTCCTACTGCCTCAACACCTCCTGCCCTCTGTGTCTTCCACGCCTCTCTTTACCTGCCCGCTGTCTTTGCATTTTAAATGTGCACACATCCACTCTTCATCCATTCCCTTTTCTGTTTATCTCCCCAGCTCAACCCATTTGGTCCTGCCTTCAACTTTATCCCCTTTTCCCTCTGATCTTTTCCCCCAATCCCTCACTCTGCCTTTCACATTTTGTGCCTCTTTGAGGTAGACTGCAAATTTGCTATTCGCACCCAAACATACAAGCCACTAAACCACATCAGTGATTAATTCCTGAGCTCAAACTGCAATTACACTGGTAGAAGAGTGCTGGAGAACATAGTGGTTCAGCTTAGGGGTGAGCCAACAACAACTGCCAATTTGACTAAGGGTGAGAGCTCCTCTGTGAGGGGGAATGTCTATTCATGTGTGCGTGTCATTGTGTGTGTGTCTCTGTGTGTGTAAATGTAATCCCAAATAATCTGGCAGCATAAACCCAGGTAGCAGAGAGGCTGTTGGAAAGGCAGGGAGCTGTGAGTTAGTATTCCTGGCACAGCGTTAAAGGAACTAATATCACCTTTTAGCACAATGCTCACCAGCCAGTGGCAAGACAGAGAGATGGGAAGACTAAGACAGAGAGGACGGAGGGAAAAGAAGAATAACAATTATTCATGTGTAAAAAAACTGGAAAGGGTTGTAGGGAGCAGGCGAGAGTAGACAAGTGGGGAGAAGTGGGAATGTTTAAGGAATATTTGATGTTAGCACGTGTTGTGTCTTTAAAGTTGAAACAAATGAATGACTCGAGTTCATTCCTCGCAGTTCCTTTCACCCTCTTTTCCCCCTGATGTACAAAGACACTGGTCTATAGAGAGAGACTTATCTGGAAGCAACAGCAGCACCCTGCATGTGTAAGTGTGTCTTTGTGTGTGTGCGTGTGTGTGCGTGTGTGTGTGTGTGTGTGTGTGTATGCGTGCGTGTGCGTGTGTGTGTGTGTGTGTGTGTGTGTGTGTGTGGCAAATTGCAGTATGAGGGTTTTTGAGTGTGTGCATGTTCCATTTTCTGCCAATATTTCCTTGTTTTGTTTTCCAGACACTGCTCATGTAGCACTCAGGTGGTAACAGGTTTCATTACTGTAGATGTTCGAAGGCCTTTTAAAAGACAGTCAGGTTTGTGGTGTTAAAGATGTTTTATGGATGTTTAATAATTTTCCACCACTTGGTTTTTCTCAGGGTTCTGCGGTTTCCTCCCACAGTCCAAAGACATGCACGTGTTATCACCCGTAGGTGTGAATGGTTGTCTGTCTCTGTTCGTCTCTATGTGCCCTGCGATAGACTGTCCAGGATGTACCACGCCTCACGCCCGATGCCAGCTGGGATAGGCTCCAGCCCCCCGCGACCCTGACAGGGACAAGCGGTTGAAGATGAATGAATGAATGAATAATAATTTTCCAATTCTTTATTGTGAAGGCATTTGATAAAAAGGCATTTATATCTGCAAGTTATTTTAACATGTAGGGATATCAATGTCAGTCTGTTGGTTGCTTGGTCCACCACTTTGGTACTGCCGTATCGCGACTACAAACTATTGAATTTGATTTTATATGGTTTAATAGAGGCGATGCAATTTAATATAGTTCAAATACAGAGCATGAAACTGCTGCAAAGAGAGTTTGTAGCTATTGTCTTGCTAATTTTCAACTTTTGTCCCGAATTGGGCTTTAATATGTACAGTGTAGTTAAAATATACAGCTTTCAGTACCATGAAAACCACAATACACTATATGGAAATACAATAAAAATACACATCAGACAATACACCATTAAACATCAGTAATTTATAGTACAATTAGCTAAAAACAAATTTAAAAAGTTTAGAGTTCTGACTTGCCTTTAGCCAGCACTTAACCTTTGTTGTAAAAGATTTTATAGCTGGAATTAATTTGATATCAGTTGGTAATGGGTTTAAGAGTTTACAGCCCTTTATGGAGAAAGCTGTCCAAACTTAGACGTACAATATAACAGTTTCTACTCACCAAGTTATTAGTTACTCCTTTACTGCCCTATCTATGGATCAGTGGTGGCTGCTGGTCTTTCAAGGAGGGGAAGCTCATTTTTACAGCCTACATCATAAATGTGTTTGTTTATTTATATGTAATTTCTACCCTTCGTTCCTTTTCAAGAAAATGATCTGTGACCTTGTCGTACCAAGGCGTCTTTTCCATTGACTTGACCAGTGTCCTCTCAATGGCCAGCAGAGCTAGGCTGTTAGACGGCCTTGCCCCCAATTAGAGCTGCCGCGCCAGGCAATATGTTATGATCATTATCTGCAGAACTAATAACATTCTCCTCAAACTCAGCTGTACGGTGTTTGAGGCTAATTAGCAAATGTTAGCACTGAAATGGTCAACATGGTAAACATTTAGCTACACATCAGCCACATTGTCCCTGTGAGCATGTTAGCATGCTGATTAACATTAAATTACAATGTCACCAAGTTATAAAAAAACATACCATATAGCAACAACATTCCCGGTTCAACCGAATTTGCTTAATTTGTTGTTTTCATTACACTGGCAGAGTAGAAAAGCCTTTGAAACAGTTGAACCCTGGGACATTACACCTCTTATGACGATGAACAGAGAAATGCTCTTAAGTAGTAAATTATTTCACACAAAAAGCTCTAAACAATTGAATATGAGAATAAAATATTCAGAGTAGGGTTGGCTGTGCTTTCTGATCAGTTGTCCCTCTGTTCTTTCCTTGTGTTGCCGGGGAGAATTGTTGCTGATCAGCAAATTGAGTTAAGTTTGTGTCCTTAAAAAGACCTTGGACTCTCAGACTCTAAACAAAAAACACTCTTGTAGATCTATACAAACAGCTATTGCCACACAAATATTACTCTAACCCGACGCCAGCCAGTCATACAGTGCCACCAGTTTTTCATGACAAAAGCATAATCAACAACACGTCTCATTAGTATCTTGCCTGAAGAGAACAAGTCATATTGAGCACTCCTGTGACCACACAAGTGGTTCCGATTTCATGACTGAATTCACAAACCCATTAAAAGCCAAACTGTCAAGGTAAGTTCTGGGAGGAATACATTGCTGTTGTTGCATGAATAGAGAAGAGAAGGTGAGCTGACTGATGGTGGCATAGTAGAGGATTCAGTCAAGGACCATCACTGGTGGAGAGCTGCACTGATTAGCCCAAATAGACTGCAAATGTGTTGCAGGCAAAACAAGCCTCCTGCATGTATCCTGTCTCAGTTAGCCAGTGTGTGTACGTGTGTATGTTTAAACAGAGTAAATCACACTTAACGGCGTTCAAACTAAGCAGCTGGTTTTGCAAAAGAAAGGAGGCGTAAAGGAAGTTTTTCTTTCCATGAGTGTATACACTATACTGTTTGTATGCATACAAATGTTGAGTGTTCGTTCAATGACCTCCCTATGAGACATTTAGGGTTTGTGCAGGTGACTGAGGTGACGCGTTAATCAGGCCCTCTGGCAATTTGTCAGTGAATATATGTGTATTTAATTGGAATATACAGTCAATACCCAAGGGAGTATGAATTTGCGTAGTTGCATGCTTCAACATGACTGATTAATATGTGCATATAATATTGTAAAGTATAGTACATTAAGATTCTGTCCATAAACACACTTGTTGTTTCTGAGGCTATGTACTGTAAATTACACTGATCTTAATCAAAACAAGGGTCTCCATCCAGAGGATTAGAAAGGCCTCATTTGCCTGCAGTTTTGTTTCCTCCAAAGGTCTCAATAGACATTCAGAGAGGAGGGACTGAGCCCTAATTAGGTTGGCTCACACATTCCAAGATTCGACCAATCAATGGTCCGCTAATGGGCTGTCAGTCACACGACAAGGCCTGGGACAGGTCAGGGTCGCTAGAGGAATGCCTTAATTTCTCAGCAGAATGGGACAAAATGGGCCAGATCGGAGTCCGGCCAATGGGGGCAATTATAGAAAATGATGAGATCCAATAGTAGGACATGGCACATAATGAGCAGCAAGATGGTAGAGGGGGTTAGGGTGAGCTTTTTAATCATTTAAAATTTCCCAAGGTGGAAGTTTGAGCTTGCCTGGGGCTCTTTTTCTGCATTTCTTCCTCTTTGTGCTCCTTGTCAGTCTTTGATTATCACATTGTGTTCAGAAGAAGCCCTCAGACTCATTACAAGCTCGTTGTACTATTCATAAGCGACAATGAAAAGACAAACATGTATCAACTGACAGATTTTCTCTGTCTTTTATCTCAGTTGAACCACGCATGTAACACCTGCCGCTGATGTAGAACAAAAGACAGAAAACAAACAGATGCTGTTTGTGGTATGCCTTGTTCTTGAACAGCTTGATGTGGTTTGTTCTGTAATTTTCACAGAAGAGACTGATTATGTGGGCCAGAAAAAACGGATGGAAATGCAGAACTATAAGTCATGGAAAAAAGGCTGTGTAATCTGTACAAAAAGCTATATGACATTTTACTGAAAAAAGAACACAACAAAACAAAGCTTCTTGTCAAAGCAGAGACAAGTTTCGTGTCATCAGTAATATGGCACACATTGTGTGGGGCAAAAAACTGACATTGTGGCTGTTGACATTTATTGTAAAGCTCCCTACTTTGTCACAAGCTTGATTCTATTGGTAACTCAAAATTCCCATGGCGACTCAAATCTCTGACAATTGCACACCACTGCATTATGAAAAAACTAGCTTAGAATTAAATCTTATTTAATCATGACATTGCTGGTGGGGCCGGAATGACAGCTACTGAATAATTCACACACACACACACACACACACACACACGCACAACAATTACAAGACAAACAGAGCTGTGACCAGGGGCGTAAATATAGTGTGTGTGGTTACATCGGAGCTCATGTGGTGGTTGTGGGGTCACGTAGACAGTGTGTTGGGCAGTGAACGGGCCCTTGAGAGTGATTCAGATTGCCATCTCAGAAACTATGCCTGTATTCAAAGAAGAACTCTTGTTAAATTAAAAACAATGCCATTTGCTGTATATGCACTCGAAAAAGGCAAACCCTTCTCTGCCATGTTTTTTTTGTTTTGTGAAAGGGTCAGTAACAATCTAAAGACACAATTTTAAACGTGTTCTACATGAACTATAACAAATATAATTAACTATAAATAACTATAACTAATAATGGTGGTCAGCACTTTCGCCTCACAACAAGAGGGTTCCGGGTTCAAATCCCGGCTGGGGCCCTTCTGTGTAGAGTTTGCAAGTTCTCCCTGTGTCAGCGTGGGTTTTCTCCGGGTTCTCCGGTTTCCTCCCACAGTCCAAAGATATGCTCGTGTTAGGTTCATTGGTGACTCTAAATTGCCCGTAGGTGTGAATGGTTGTCTGTCCCTGTTCCTCTCTATGTGCCCTGCGATAGACTGGCGTCCTTTCCAGGGTGTACCCCGCCTCACGCCCGATGTCAGCTGGGATCGGCTCCAGCCCCCCGCGACCCCGATAGGGACAAGCGGTTGAAGATGAATGAATGAATATATACAATTATGATTACTGGGTAATATGTATGTTGATATTGTCCAATGTCAAGTTTCTATCTGATCATATGATGAGGTCATACGATATATGGTAGCTAGCTTAGGTGCAAAATCTGTCAATACTGACTGATGAACACATCTGCAAGCCAAGTGAGCAATCATGAAAGTCTTATTTTCCCAGTTTTGCCATTCAAACATAAACAACAGTAAGAAAAGACAAGAGAGAAGAGAAGAGGAGGAGAAGCAAGGCAACCAATTTCACGTTTACTCATATAATCAAAGATGGACATTTCAGTTGTGAATTTAAAGATTTTAAAGCTGCTGTGATCAGTATTTTTTTATATTAACAATAGATCAAATGACTGTGCAAAGTGAAAGGGGTCATCCATAGTGACAAACCCGTAGAGGATTATTACAACACACAGTTCCCCTCGGTTCTACAGAGTGTTTTAGCCGTTTTAGCTTTTTTTGTCAGGCTGCAACTTAAATGAATCAGTCGCTCCGGTTTCATAACTCTCATTTCCAGTTGCAGCAGGCAGCTGTTTTAAGTGAAATAATAAAAAATAGGCTCTACGCTATATGTCTAGTATCAAATTACAAACAGCAACAGATGACTAGCTTAGTGCTGGTGAGTGGCTGGTGAACATGGTTGAGAATTTAATAGCTAAAGAGTCATTTTCATCCTCTGGAAGTGGTGGAGACCAAAACAAAGCTGAAAGGAGACTGATTATTGAACTGCCATTCATCAGGTGGCGAGAGGCAGAACTCTAAGTTAATAAGTTAAGTTATTAATAGGTAACAGTTTGTTAGCATGTTAGTCACAACAACTTTATAAGGTGGTGTCAATGTGTTCACAGCTTGTTCCACTGTCTCAAAGTGGCCACAATAAAGCAAATGAATACTGCTTTAAAGTGTTGATTGGAAACAAGCAGCAACCTCTGGAGCAGAAAAATGCCAAAATATCAGATCCTGGAATGGGCATTTGAGGCTGACTCCATAAGCCATAGACGCCCATGTTAAAATGCACAACTTTGCAGCAGTTTACATCCCGGTACCAAGAAACGATTAGGTGTCTAAACTGTACAGGGGGTGAATTTTGGTCAAATGTAACCATTCAAATCATATTTAGGTTTAAAGTTCTGCAAAATAACATTGACAGGTGAGGGCTCCACATCTCTGCCTGTTCTTGGATTAGTGAGTTAGGCAGAGCAGGCACTGCCAAGACGGTGAAGGCCGGGAGCCACCCACACTGAGCTTCCAAACGGCTCTTCAGAAACCTAAGAACAGAAACTGCATCCATATTTTATACAGTCCATGATTGGAAAACATTCAAATACCCTCGACTGAACTCAATCAACACTTTTAAAGCAGCTGTAAAAGACATTACATATTAGAAGTTAGACTAATTATCTTAAAAATAAAGCACGTGCAAGAAAATTGTATGCATTTTAAAAATGTCATTGGGTCAGATTGACAGAAAAGTTGTTTTACATCCCATAACTGAAACCGGCTGACGCTTAATTAAAGCCTTCAGAGTTTCATGAGATAGCAGATGGCAGAATAAATGAAAAGCTCAAGAATCACTTCCAACATATTTATCCTCTTACTCAAAACATAAAAAAGTGCATAGAGTGATGCTAGGGAGGAGGAGTGACAAGTCGCAATGCCGCTTTCCTGCAGTCTGTAATGAGGTTTATGGGAAATGTGATGTTAATTTAGGAGCAACACAGTAACAAGACTAGCAGCATGTGATAGAGTCTATTCCAATCCTCTCAACCGTGGTTTCATTTGTGCATGGTAATTACAGCAGGGCTTCAGAATTAATTTCACAATGATGTATGCTGTTTAACATTTGTTGCTTGGTTTAGTCACAAAGTATATTTAAAACATATTAGACCCAGGCTGAAAATGCTATGGTTAGTTGTATCAAACACTGTGTTTTTATTCATTTTGTGAGAGTCAAGAATCCTCTTTTAAAAGATGTTTGGCTGACTCGAGTTCTTGCCTTATATTTTTTCAAGAAGCTTAATTTCTCCATTTCATCATCATGCTCTTCATTTTTCATCATATTCAAGCCTTTGATCCACAAATTTTGCCCATTCTCATACAATCTTTGTAGATTGATTGAGCTGTTACAGTTAAGCTTTAGGACTCATTCAGTAGAGAACTTGTATCTTTAAGATTTGAACATACGCAGAACAAACTGTCCTTGATCTACCTGATATGTGTACACATAGTGTGTGTGTGTGTGTGTGTGTGTGTGTGTGTGTGTGTGTGTGTGTGTGTGTGTGTGTGTGTGTGTGTGTGTGTGTGTGTGTGTGTGTGTGTGTGTTTGTGTGTGTTTCATTTCATGCCTGAGGGCTGTGTGGGTTAATTACATTTTTTGTTAATTTTCAGCGTAAAAAGATTAGTTCTACCTTGCAACTGTTTTCCAACTGCAATTTTCTTATCTGCGGAGAAATAAATGTACCCGATACTTTCTCTCGTAGATAGAGAATCCCTTGGTACAGCAGTAAAGATGCAGCCTACATTAAACATTCCTGGATCAGTTCCTTCACGCTGTGTTAGGGGAAAGAAATATTTAAAAATCAGTCAGCAACAGACTGTCATGGTGAGAAAGATGTACATGTTGAGTTCCACAGGTTAATGTCTCCCTGGCTAACAGTGAGCGGTGATAATACGTAAGAGCTGTACCCATTACCCCCATTGTCATAGACGAGGCTTCACTGTGCTGAGCTGGCAGTGCTAGGTGCAGGGGATTACATTAATATAGGCCACTGTGCCTCTTCCCAAGCGTTCACAGCACTTTGCAATGTGAGTGGGTGAGAGGAAGTGGAGGGGGGGAGTTCACCTCAGAGTCAGGAGCACAGGCCAGCTGGGTAATAATGAGAGGTCCTGTATGAGGCTAATATGAGCTAATCTGTGTCTTCTATGATATATTGCAATCTAATCAGCCTCTTTACCATGTAGGCCATTTGTCATTGCATTAACATGGGACCTGCTAATAAAGTTGACGACTGACAGGCTGTCTTCCTGGCCCGAGACTAGTCCGATGTAATTACACATTCACAGAAGCCCGTCCACTGTGTCCACCTCTTGCTACGCCTCCTCTAATCCCCTATCCAGACCTCTGACTTGTTCACGGTCATATGTTTTAGGGTGACAGGACACAAGTGAAAATAGCTGAAATTACAGTACTCTCACATACATTACTACTGTCAACCAAGATATTAAAAGGAGTAACTTAACATCACCTGACAATCTATTTTCCTGCCCTCCGGTGATTTAAGTCATCCCCTTGCCGCAGTGATGTACAGGTGTGCTGCAGGACCCAGTGCTCGCAAACAAATATAAACACGGCATTGAGATGTTAGCATACAGGTTCATGTTTAGAGCAGCAGACATGGAGCAACATTAAATTGGTGTCATATCTTTGGCCACCAAATGAATGGAAGCCCAATATTAACTCTGTTTTCTTCTACTGAGAAAAACATCTCAATTCGTTACTATATTAACTAACTAGTTACTTGCTTTGTATGACTGCTGTTTGGTGCTGGGCAGGTTTTATAATGCTGAAAATAACTACCTTGTGCAGTTGGAAATGGGTTAATGAGAGCGGTGAGAGTGAACCAATGGCTCGTTTCCACTGCATGGTTTTGCTCGACTCAACTTAACTCTTTGGTACCAGGTGCTTTTCTCCGTTTCATTTTCCACTGCAGATTGTACACCTCAATGCAGACGGGATCGCCATAGCAACACCGTGTTAAACTGATGCAACGTATGATCTTCAACGCAACACTCACTGGATCACTTCATCAGCAACAATGCCTGCACTTCATTAATTGTACGTAGTTTCACGGGCTGAGCATTTTTAAAATCTGGGGAAAGTGAATAAAAATATTGCAGTGGATATTGACAGTGTGCAGGATTGCCTGTGTCACGCTACTGACGGTTCTCTCAGACCAATCAGTGGTTGGCAGTGTCTTATCTCCACCTAGCATCGACTCAGCTCACTTGGAACGTCGACCGAGGTGGTACCAAAAAAGTACCAGGTACCAACCACAACCTCTGCGAATGGAAAACCAAAAAAAGCAAGTCAAGTAGAGTTGTGCTGTACTGTGCAGTAAAAGTGTGGCACAAAACAGTAAAGCTGTGAAACAAAACCAAACCAAAAAAGAGCTGAAAGGCACTAAAATGCTCTGTAGAGGAGAGGAGAACTGGAAGGTCGAGTGGCGATAATTCTACGTGAGCTTGTCAGTACGAGCAACCCCGCTCACATTACACATTTGATGCATTGTTAATATTAAAAAATATCGATAAGTGCTGCTTTAAAAATTCATAGTACAAGGAATTGAATGTTTTATGACCTGCGCTCAGTGAATACCCTCTGCGTCTGAACCAAAGCTGTAGCTGAGTTTTGCTTTCTGCTTTATTGTATTATTATTATTTATTGAATTCATTGCCGCCCAAGCATAAACCTTGTTGACAAGGCAATAACATCACAATTTAATCCTCTATTAAGTGTGACAAACTTGATTGCAGGGTCACTATCATGCTTAATCACTGGCTCACCCCTATGCTCAAATGCTCACTTTTATTCCATCATCCCTTTATTTCCTTAACTTTCTTACCCTCCCTTCTTTTTTTACTCAGACTCCACCCTTAATTTATTCCCTTTTCTCTTCCTTCTTTTCCTTTCTATCTACCCCTTCCTCAGCCCCTTCCCCCTTTTATTGAATCAGTCTGATTCACTGCTCTTAAATCCTTCTTACATCCCCTTCTTTTTTTTCTCCCACTCAATACTTGCTCACATGTGTTGCTTACTCACCCGTCCCCTTTCTCACTCCGTTTTCTTCCCTTGTTCTCCATCTGTTCTACTTTCACTTGCTCCCTTCATCCATCCTTGTCACTTTGTCTCTAGCTTCCTTTTGTACTCCTTTGCCTCAAACACCGGTGCCAGCTGCTTATTCCACTCCTCTTATCCCTCTGTGATACTCTCCTACTCTCACTCCCTCTAATGACACACTCTTTTTATCACTTTTCTGGTTTTCTTCCCCTTCCCCTTCCTTGCTCCAGCTCCCTCTACCTTCCCCTGGCTCACATCTATTATGCTCCCTCTCCCCCCCATCTCTCCGCACACACACACCCTCTCCTATATATTTCTCAATGCCTCTCTGTCTTTCCATTCATTCTGAGCGATAGCTCTATTGATTCTCTCTGTGATGATATTGCCCAAGGACAACCACAGGGCAGAAAACCTCTTTAACTTACCCAAGTGTCTGTGTGTACAGTCAGTGTGTGTGTGTGTGTGTGTGTGTGTGTGTGTGTGTGTGTGTGTGTGTGTGTGTGTGTGTGTGTGTGTGTGTGTGTGTGTGTGTGTGTGTGTGTGTGTGTGTGTGTGTGTGTGTGTGTATACAGTGTACACTTGTAGGAGTCATTGCTTCTCACATATCCAAAAACAGCCTCTGGCCTGCGTGAGTGTGCCTGTGTTTCTATATAGGTGTGTAGATTTTATGCCCTGCTGAGTGTCTGCAGTTATCAGTGTGTGTGTGTCTGTGTGTGTTTTTGTGCGGTTGAGAAGAAGTTAAAAGAAGCTAAAAGTTGTTTCGTCTGGCTTTGCCAATCTCATGTTGGGGTGTGGCCCACAAATCTCCAACTGACTTCATGGCCACACATCAGAAGCTATCAGTCTGTGTTTGTGATAATTCCCCCCTTCGCCCCAAGCTCTTGGAAAGCCTTCTGTACTGTTGGCTCGCACAACAGGTGCACGACTGCCGTCATAGATGCAGATGCTTCTAACACGCTTCTAGCCAGATGCTAGCGGGATCAAGCTTCCTGCAATACGCATAACACATCCTAAAGCACATGCACACACACAGATACACACAAAAGTACTGAGGCATGATGAATATCCTTACACACACGTGCAAAGTCAGATCAGAAAAGATACTAGAGGGGGAATAGACAATTAAAAAATAAAGCAGAGTCTGCAAACTTTTTTTCCCGCTCCCTTGGTGTACATTTATTTAAGTTCTCTGACATTTTGAGCTGCACAGCAGATATTTATTTAATTCATTGAAAATGAACCTGCAGTGGTGCTGCTATTGTAGAAATTCCGCGTTGCGTGCAGCTATCCCGCATTAGTACTGCAGGATAGCTACAATGAAGCAATTTGTTCTGGTTATATTATTTACCACCGTATAGAGCAGCAGTGTGGAAAGCATCTCAAATATGTCTCCCCCAATTCATCTGTATTCAACCCCACTGGCTGCCCTTAATTCAGTTATGTAATGTTCAGCTGTGAAGGTAACTGTCCATAAACTCATTGGAAACATTCATTAAATGAGCTGAATAAGCCAGAGAGAGTCCCTATCATTTTACACTACAAATGATTAACATTACATGAAACATTCATGCGCAGAAAAAGAAATAAGCATTCACACTGCTTGATCAGTTGTGCCTTTTTGTCCGGTACAAAAATCACTTTCCTGTGATCTTGCTGTTCACTGATGAGCTGTCACATCATGTGAGACGCTTGTTTATGGAGAGAAAATCATTCTTTCTTTATTTTATCAGCCCTAATTATTTTTATTTTTTATACCTGGGAATACTGTTGTTGAGTTTTACCTTCTTCATCTTTTGTTCCTGGGGTGTTACAATTGGCAATAGGGAACTAAGACAGCTTCTATATCACAATGAATTAAGCTCCTTATTTTTCAGACCAACGTGAAATTCAATCATTTTTCTCAAGACTGACTGTTTTGAAGTAGAATATTATTCACATGAACGAGATTTTCCTGAGGCCACCAGTGCCTCACACACTAATCTATAGTTTGCATTTAATAATATCCCTTGATCATGATGAATAATGACTGGGTTATTGTAACTCTATTAACATTATAGGATGACATTTTCTCACGCTCTACACCTCAGGTGCTAAAACGTCCTACTTGTATAATGAATTGTATAAAAAACTTGGTGTGTGGGATTGGATGCTGTGAATACATGTAAGACGGAAGGATGTTACAATATGAACCTTTAGCTTGTATGCTGTTGCGTAATGCTATACGTGCATGACCCGAGGCAGGTTTAATTTGTAACACCTCTGGAGATATGGTGTACAATAATTGCTCTGAACCACAGGCGGTTTGACTCTTTTTCCACGATAAGATAACAACACAATTCTAATGGGGTTCCTGCGGAAAAGCAGCGAGATGGAGCTGCGAAGAATGTGTGTGATGGAGGGAAAACCCTTAATCTTTACCTTATTCACGCTGTGGTTGGAATGTGCCCACACGCAGCGCACACAGGCATTCGCACTCATCATGTGCTCATTCACACGCTAAGTTTCTGTCACACGCACATATGGCCACGCATGCATGTAAGGCTGTGCGCACATATACGCTCCCCTCTGTACTAAGCCAATAGTACAAAAGTGAGAGCCTGCATAAATTCTTGTCAGTGGTAGCAGCTTGTCTTGTGAAGGTCAGAGTACTGTTTCTCAGTGAGCCTGCCGTTTGACGGATCCTCGCTTCCTCTTTCTACATCTGTGCACATTCCCGCTTCTTCCTGTTATCTTCTCCTTCATATTTTTATTTTTTTGCTTCTGGTTTTGCTGCTTTCTTTTCATTCATCCATCTCCCCATTTTCATAATCTTCCTTCCATTTAAAGCTGCAGTCAGTAACCTTTTTCCATATTTGCTGAAACTGTCCCTATATCCTGACAGCACAATGAGACAGATGATCTGTGAAAAAGTCTGTAGCCCTACCTCCACCTTCAGCTACCTTCGTATTCCCTGAGCCCTCTGCGTGCTCCAAATGGCACCTGCAAGACTCCACTGCGCCCAACCTACAACAACCAATCAGAGTTGAGTAGTCGCAAGACAGTGTCAATGACTGCTCCGAAACAAAGTCCTCGACTTGTGACAAAGTCGAGGACTGGCAAAACTAACTTTCTCACAGGTAAACGCTACACCAACATATGATTCTGAAAACCCTTAATGCAAAAAATAGGCAACACAATTACAGAATATTGATTCATATTTGATCAGTGCTGCCCACTTTCACAGTTTGATCGGTTCATGAGCAGTTGACAGCGTTTCAGAGACGCCTGAGCTCCGTCTGGGTGTTGGTCGGGCGTGGTGGAATTGAGCAGATGCCATTAGGAGCAGACAGGGAACAGAAGGTAGACATGGAGCTACATGTTTTTTCACAGATCATCTGTCTAGTGACAGTTTCAGTTTCAAATATGAAAAAATAACTTCTTTTTTTTTTTTTTAAAGTTACCCACTTCAGCTTTAAGTCCTCCTCCACCTTCTCCCTTGGTGCAATCCTTCTTTCTTTTTTTGGTTTCTTTGAACTCCCCTTGCTTCTTCTACTTTTTCTTTTTTTGGGCTCTGTGACTTCTTCCTCTGTCTACTCTCCTCTTTTTTTTTTACAGCCCCTCTTTGATCTGTAACCAAGTTCTACTCACTGTCTCGCCCCTCTCCTTGTAGATAGACTTCTGTTTCCTCTACTTTCTGACTCTGTGTTACAATCTTTCTATTTCTAGCCAACAGGCTGAAGAGCAAGGAAGTGAAAGTTTACCTTTAATGATTAAATAGAGAAGTACACAAACATGTTTGAGCAGCAAATTCAAACACTCGTCTTTTGCTAATCCTACCATATCGCCACTGCTGCCACCTCTCTCTTTACACTATATCCCACTATTTGCTAGTGTATGCATGTGTGTGTGTGTGTGTGTGTGTGTGTGTGTGTGTGTGTGTGTGTGTGTGTGTGTGTGTGTGTGTGTGTGTGTGTGTGTGTGTGTGTGTGTGTGTGTGTGTGTGTGTGTGTGTGTGTGTGTGTGTGTGTGTGTGTGTGTGTGTGTGTGTGTGTGTATGTGTGTGATCTAGGGATGCTCTGCGTGTGTCTATCAGACACAGAGCTAATTGAGGTCATTGGTTGCGCACATGCTGATGCCGGGAGACGGGGAAAAAAAGCTCACAGCTTTGAACCTTCTGAGCAGAGAGCTCAGCACACTGCCAAAAATTTGTCCCCCCCTCGCTGTCATCATCATACTAATAATACACACATGTTTAATTTGTGACCAAACAGAAGCTTTTAATCTCTGATTTTAGAGAGGCTGTGCATGTGTGTTGGTGTGTGTGTGTGTGTGTGTGTGGCTGTCTTTGTAAATGAATATGAGGGTTTGTAAGGTACTCCTATGAGGGATGCTCTACGAATGAAAATAAATCAGAGTGCACTACATCCTCTTTTAACCTGGGGGTGTTTCTGTCCTTCTGCTAGTGTCAATAACCACACACACACACATGCACACACGCATCCACACACACAACACACAACATACAACACATCTAATAAAACCTCTCCACCTCACAGTGCTCCCGGGGCACCTGATGGAGACTGATAACTCACTGAGACGGAGGAATAAACCAAACTGTCAGTGTACATTTGAAGACCCGTGCTTCCATTCAACCCACAGAAGTTCAGAAATCTCCTGAGAGAATCCAAAACGAGGCTCCGTGTTGGAAAACACATCAAGAATGAGCATTTCAGGCCATTGAGCTGCAGCTCCAGAAAACTTGAGTCAAATGGTAAAGCAGTGTAAGGAGAAGAAAGCATGGCATGCCTGAATTGAACCAAGATACCTTGGTGCAGATCCCATGTCACCCCATTAACTTGTTTACCTCTCTCAAATTTACAGCCTGCCTTCCAAATACTTGGCCAAGAGACACATTACAGAAGAGCTGATTTTGTTTTCCCTTCAATGCTTGAAGTAAGTCAAGTTGACAATACTTGAAACAGAAACTCAAGGTGTCCAGATCTCCATCCTCCTCTTTATATTTCATCTCTTTTGTTTGCTGGTTCTTACCATTACAATGCATTACATTGCTACAGTAAAGTAGATATAAGCCTTATTATGCGGATCATTTTAAAATGTTTTGATTTTACATACATTTAAACTGCTTGTTTTCCCTGTCTAGTAATCCGATTTTTTGTTTTTTCTTAAATCTGGAGGTATTGTATTTGCTTTGACAACACTAGGTATTTAATGGAGAAGCAAAATGGGATGAGCTTCTGGTTCTGGACAATGTTTCACTCTGTAAATTCCCATTTTCATCATCCTCAATATTTGTACACCTATTGCAGGAACTCAAGTTTGTGTTATGGCCATCGATTTTAATTATTCTGATTTTGGTTTTGATATGTCTTGTATGTCAGGTGGCTCCAAATAATGGATACATCCATCCTCTACATAATGATTCCCCGGTTTCTCAGCCCCCATTGCTGCTGTATGTAAACCAGCCATGCAGGCAGAATCATAGATTCTGAAATGTTGTTGCATCATCACTGTTTAATTCATCCGAACTTGCCCCAGAATCCCAAAGTGAACGGATACAAACAGCTGAATGTGTCATCTAGTTTCTGCAAAGTAATCTCCCACTGTTGTTAGCAGGGCAGAATTTTACGCTCTGTGATTGGATGTTTCTTATGGAACTGCTCCAGGGGAATTGTCAGTGACTTCTCTCCTAAGGTGTTTAGGACACAAACTTTTTAAGACCATGAACATGAGACGTGTTATAATTCCGTCCCATATAAATCCACCTGTCTTGACATGCCATACTTAGGTCATGTGATACCAGATGAAAAAGCTTCATGACAACTGAGCAACTCCGTCCTCTAAGGCCAAAAGATGTTGCTGGAAGCTTTGGATCATGTTCAGCAAGTGGACCTGGTACTTAACATTTGTTTGTCAAATAATACCATACAGTTTTAAACCAGCTTATATATTTTGTACTGATAATCAAACCAATGTATGACCATTCAAGCCTTTCAAATGCATTCAAGTGCTCTGGACCCCAAAAATAACTTTGCAACTCTGTGGTCCTGCCAAAACAGAATAGATGAATTTTTAAAAGAAAGAATGAAAAAAACGTTCACCGGTTTCCATTGACAATCTCCTTTAATGAATTTATTTTTATTTATCCTTTATTCAACCAGGAAGTTCCCACTGAGATACGATATCTCTTCTGCCAAAGGGTTCTGGTCAAGATGTGCAGCCCAATCATGCATCTCCTTCAGGCGCTGCTGCATCATTTCTTATAGAAATTAGTTTGCTCATTGATTATCAGTCTGCAGAAGCTGAAAATGCATCAGGAGCGAAGGGTCACGGTGTATGAAATCGCCAAGGGCTCAGAGGATAAATGATATTGTAAACCGCTGTCGCCGCTGGCACGAGGTGCCACCGCACACAATGATACACATTCATCATACAAGCAAAGCATTAATTATAACCATTCATAATTAAGCTTTTAACTGACAAGTAATGAATATTGATCTCACAGGAGGAAAAGTCAACACTCTCCACATATACGTCAGAGATCAATACCATGACTTACTTAAACTGTGACCTACGATCTCTACACATAAGTCAAGGTCAAGATTTTGCAAACAATGGAAGATTGTGTTGTCAGTGGCCTAATATTCCTTATATCATTACTGTGGCTATGACATGCTACAATGGGTATCAGTGAAGCCTTAATCAATTTTCAGGCACACGGCCAGTTGGAAGATGTTTATGATGTATTTTTACTATCACACTGAGGGACTGAATAATGGCCTGCTGTGTTTGCTTCACACAGTAAACAGAGGCCTTTTATTGATCTGTTGGTGAGAACTTACTCAGTCAGACAGACAGGAAAATACGGATTGGAATGAATAAACGTTGCTTCTAATGAGAAACCTGATACCATCTCGGTAAATCTAATTTGGGAATCGCTGGAAAATTCACCTAGAAAGAATTGAGAAGCATTAAGATAAAGGTGAGGAGATGTGCAATATAACTGATCAGGCGATTGAGTTGTACGCATTGCAAGGTTTTTTCGTATATCATTCATAAGTATCCCTCGGAGCTGGACCTGATTCACGGCTTGAGTTAAAGGGAATCAATAATCTTGCCATTGAAATTCTTACATCAAAGACTGAAATTTATCTAACTCTGGGGAATATAAAGTAGATATCTGGCTGACGTGTATTTTAACTATTTTGCAGCAATCCAATTAATTCCTGCAGCCATGGAGTCTTGGTGCATTAACCACAGGCATAAATTTCCACTATTAAACACTCATATCTAATGATGCTCGTTGCTCCATAAAGTTGTGTGTTGCTTAACACTGCTGTGTTTGTGCTCCGAGGGACTGTAATTTATGTCCAGTGTTACTGCACACCATGCTGTATAGGAAAGATTTAGTTTCAACTCAGCCAACAGAAAAGTTAGTTCAGACCTCACAACACCTTCGATAATAATCCCTCTGCAATAATGACACTTGAGACTCGGAAGCTTTTGCACGGTAAATAATCTGAAAAATACAAGTGGCATGATTTACAAATGTGCTGTAGATATGAATGTCCTGAAATACCATAAAAGGGAAACTTTAAATCATCTAAAAGCCCTATAATGTCCTAATGGCCATCGCTGCGTCTCCTTTCTCCTGCAGTCAACGCTCTCCATTAGATTATGAAGACCTTTCCTCTCCTTGAATTACAAAACAGAACAAAATGTTCTGCTTCACGATAGTTTGACGTTTTGAGAAATAGGCTTATTCGCTTGCTTACAGAGAGTTATGTTAGAAGATTGATACTCTCATTTCTGTGCGGTAAATATGTAGCCGTCCAACCTCCATTTCTGCCATTTCACGGGTGGCTGGGGGGGGGGGGGGGGGGGGGGGGGGGGGGGGGTTATTTGACACAGACTATTTCTTGGCCATGAACAGTAACTTCCAGAAAACAAGCCAAAACCTGGATCAAGAATATTTCATTTATTGTCATTGCAAATTAACGTAATAAATAATCATCGTTCTACACTGATCTGCTTATCTTAAAATACTTATTTGTACAGTAAACCATTCTTAAAACAAGAATACTGCTTCATGGACGAGCTAATTTGCCTCTGTTTTGTTTTACTAAGTGTTTTACAAGAGCACAGTAAAGCAAACTGGAGTGCAATTAAGCAGATGACAGTAAAGCAGAAGAGACTGGTACAGCTTTGTGTCTTTGCCCCTTTAAAGAAACATTTGCAGTACTTAGAGCCCCCATTACAGGCTGGATATGCAGATGCGTAAACCTCTCAGCCTATTTCCATTTTAGTTCCTCTTCAAGTTGTTTCTTCATATTATCAGAGTGGGATTGAGGCCGATTTTATTGAACCATACAGTATTACGTGACAAAAAGTAAATGCTAAACAAAGGGAATAATGAGACCTACAGCAGCCATTTGATCCACTTTGAGTTAAAAGGCTACTCCAGGGCTGGAGACCACACTAATGGCTGGTTTTATGTCTGATGCAAACAAGCTCCTCCTCACATTATGTTACTGGTGTGGAATCAAGACTACCAACTGTGTCTCTGCCTTTTTCTAACTCATTGTTATGCTTCTACTTCTTCAAACTACTGTAAACACAATGTAACTTGGGGTCTCCAAGGATTATAAAAAAGGAAATAAAAGTGTTGCATTTCGTCTCAACTGCCACATTCGGTCTCAACTGCCGCAGTGCGTGCAGGCTAGCTAGCACAACTTATTATGAATGAGTATGACTGCTTTCCTAAACAAATAACTTAATTAAAGAATTTTTTTTAACATCATTATACATCATATACCGTATACACACTATTACATCGTCAACCAATTCTAGAAATGAACACAGAGGGGAAAAGAAATAGATGAGTAAATAAAGATCATGCGCTGTATGTTCAGTATCAGTCAATTACTGACCACGCTCTGCTGGACAAACTAGAAAATTACACCATTTCTAAATCACCCCAAGCATCGTTTTCTGTATTATAGTTTCTGTAAAAATGTTCATATCAGCGCATATCGGACCACATATGCTGTACACCGATGCCTATGTGTCTATTATTATAGTATAACAACCATAAGGAAACTCAGAGTAAGCATAATTAAAAGTGCAGTACAGTTAAGTAGGGAATGCAATTACAGTAATATGGAGGAATGCACACAGCAGTACATTTCAGCATACTGAAAAAGCCATAATATCATTTACCTGTATGACCATATCTCAGTGCAGGTGGAGATATAGTACATAGGTTTGTGCCCCTGAATGTGGTCAGGGAAGGATTTCTTATACAGAGCAGAGATAAAGTAGATCTCCCACTTCTCTGAATACCTCTGCATATATATCCACATCAGCACTGCGGACAAAACACACAATGCGTGTGCATATGCTGGCATTTAATGAATGTTGATGCACGTGCATGCACACAACCAAAACATGCATATATTGCATCGTATTTAAATGCAAGGATGCACATGCCCGTATATGGACACACACACACACACACAAACACACACACACACACACAAACACACATTGGTCTATACAGGCTAAGCAGCTGATGACCCACGGCTAGCTCCTCTTATCAGTCTAAGCCGGTCCTGGCTTAAGGATAAGCAAAAGAAAACCACTGAAACCGACACTTTGGATAGATTTAGGAAAAAACTGTAAAGTAGAATTTCTGCAGCAATAAATGATTAACTGTGCTATTTCACAATGTATAGTATAGTTGCCTCGTAAACACATAATGTAGTTTTAAACATTTGGGAATCGAGTGTGGATTGGCTGTGCTGTATGATGTGCAAATATATTGTAAATTGCACCCAGGGGGCTATGGAGAGTATTTTCACCCACAATGACGTTTTTTATTACAACCTGCTGAAAAGGAAGTAGTCAAGGGCTTCTTTGGCCCCTGAGGTTTTAAATCTTACATTCTTGTATTAAGTTTGCCAAAGACAGATCAGTCAGTGGATTGAATCAGAGGAGGAAAAAAGTGCCCTCGAATTTCTCAGCCACTTAAATCCCACATATGGCAGAACTCACCAAAGCATCGCAGTCATTTCAGCAGCCAGTGGTGAACTCGCAAATCCTTTTTTCTTCTGCCTCCCACAGCTTAGGGCTGCAGAGCGAGCGGAGTGGCGAGCTACGGCACGAGCCTTTGAGGTTTACAAACACACACACATGAAACAGCTTTTGGGGTGGTCTGCTAACAGGTAGGGCTGTGTGTGTTCACGTGTGTGTCCATGTAGGCGTATGTATGTACTTGTGTGAACATGCTTGCACGCCTGCGTTTGCATGTGTGTGTATTTATATGTGCATGTGCATCCATTGGAGCGTGCCTCTGTGTGAGGCTCCAGCGCCATTTCCTGGTGTCTGGCTCAGCGCTGATAAGGAAGCGATCCTCTCAAGACTTAAATGCATTGCAAATTGAAGAGAC
Source organism: Echiichthys vipera (assembly GCF_963691815.1). NCBI lineage: Eukaryota > Metazoa > Chordata > Actinopteri > Perciformes > Trachinidae > Echiichthys > Echiichthys vipera. The sequence continues at coordinate 6,098,194 of NC_139837.1, read as the reverse complement.
AATTAGTGCTCTGTTGTTCTACAATCAATAAAGTCACTGCAGCACAGTTAAAACAGAGAACACTATTGAATTAGTATGATGATAGGTCAGTTGTCACTGTGGCCACTTAAAAAAGTGCTTTTGTAAAAGGTTTGCCAAGCAACAACTGCCGATTCCACTGCAATTCAGTAATTAAGTGCTTTAAACTGGCAGCTTGAGGCTTAATTTATCCACCGAAAGCTTGAATATCCAACATTTATCTCCTATGTTAGACAATCCCCGAAGTCTCATTAATTGTCAGCAGAGGCCACCTCTCCACACACTTTTATAACTAAGGAGCACCAAGCATCACCCTGGCTGCTTTCTGTGGTTTTGGAAACAACAGGGCTCATTTGTCATAGGAGTTGCACTGTATCAGATACCAATCCATCTCTCCTTCCTAATGTACCAGCTTGTTCTCTCAATTTCTTCAGCCCCTGTAAGAACCCTTCTTTGCGTCCACGTTTCCTCCATTCCTCTGCCCACGCTCCCCCAAGGCCAAGATCAAACTGTGAATTACAAAAGTCCTTGAGAAACCCTGATTCAGATGGTTCAGGGTCAGCACCAGGGCCCTCCCGTGTCCCCTCGTGATCCCTGGCCGTCCGTCCAACACTCCCCTTTAGACAACTCCCCCACCGTCGGATTCCTTTCTTCCTCCTCACCAGCTCTTCTAATACCAAATCACTTCCAACAGTTATCTCAGCCTGCAGGAGGGAGGGAAGGAGAGGAAAAGAAAAGAGGGGAAAGAATTTCATCAAAAACTTTAAAATGATGTCAGCTGCACACCGGGGACAGACTGCTGCTAAATTCTTCGGTTTTTCACATTTTTGCTCTCGGTCCTGCACCATTTCAGTTCTTAATACAAAAATAACTGTAATGTGGTCAGACAATGATCCATTAAACATTATAATTGTGATCGCTCCCCCTGACTTTTCAATTATATTAGAGAATTTGTATTTATAGACACTTTGAGTAACTTATAATTACTAACTAGAGACCATTATTACTCCAAATCGGGTGACTGCTTGTTGCAGTTATAGGGCCACAATGTCTGGGGAGGGGCAGGGGGTCTATCCCCTTTCTATCCCCTACTTCTGGCCCCCTTGCTTGCATAACATCCATTTTCAACAAATTTTGAGGTCAACTACGCCTGTAATGTTTGGTGACTATTTTCCACAGTTACACAGTTACAGCTACACCATCGCGGAGAGAAAATCTGCCCACAGACAGACAGACATATAAACACCTAGTTCACGCTACAATATGTGCCTCCACGACTACATTTTTCCATGATACACAAGGTGAAAACAATACCAGGGTCGCTGTCGCCGCTGGTAACAAGTTGATTTATTTAGCTTTTACAGGATTGAATGAGGTGAACAATTGCATTTTTTAAACAGGTGTAAGAGGAAGCGCACGGATATGCGGCATGAATGCGCCCCCTGTAAAACATTTGACAAGCCTGTTGATTGATTTATAAAATGCCCAGTCACAAGAGTTCAGTGTGCTATTTTTTTCCAAGTGTAATTTTAATATTATTATGATAATGTCTTATCCAAGGACACATCCAGCATCTATATCTAATGACTCTCGGGCCAACAGTTGTTCTTGGTCTGCATAATACATTACAGAGGCAAGAAATGAAGAGAGAGAGAGGAAGACAGCTAAGTAAAGTGCAGAAAGAGAGAGAGAGAGAAAGTGAAGATTCAGAACCAATACACTTTCCTTTCCTGCTTGGACCCACTGGGCTTTCACTCATTTCTCTTTTCTGCAGTAGTTTGATGGACAAGCCTCTGCAGTTATTTAAAGGTGTAGTAAAATGTATCATTCGTCTTGCCTGGTGGACTGATGTCAACCCTGCTCCTATCTGAGACGCTGTTGGTGTGACAAATGGCCCTGAGGCATGCCAGCCAGAGCAGATGAGGGGCAGTGGGAGGGATGCGGGCCATTTTGATATTAAGATGATGGAGACACTGCTCTGGTTTTCCACTGAACGTCTCGGAGCCAGATTGCTTCTTTAGGGAAAGGAATTAAGCGCAATGTCCCTCCACAGGAGACAGTAAGTTAACGGAACTGAACAGAATGAGAACAGAACAGAACAGAACGAACACACACACACACACACACACACACACACACACACACACACACACACACACACACACACACACACACACACACACACACACACACACACACACACACACACACACACACACACACACACACACACACACACACACACACACACACACACACACACACACACACACACACACACACACACACACACACACACACACACACACAGGTGCTGCTGTTTGCGCAGAAATGATTGATGAGATGCTGGATCAGGGTTTTCTTTGGCTGAATTACTCAGACCTGTCCTGAAATTACAGTATAGCAGTTCCATGCTGCATTGTTTGGTATTCGCCTTTGAGCCTGGTCTATTTCACATAAGACTTGGCTGGCAACTGTGCGTGTGTGTATGTTTCTAATCTCTATCTATCCAGGGAAGGTTTGCTCAGCACTTAGGCTCTTCTTGCAGCCGCATTCTTCTTCACTTTTCTATAGCTAGTTAAAAACATTCTCTTCGTTTCAAGAACAATTACAGTTATAAAATAGCAGCTACAGTTAAGGGAATACACACCTGATGAATGCTTCAGGACATTGTGATATTAGTCATAATGAGAAAGGAGACCATGCTTTTTTTCATTTTTGCCGCCTGAGTATCTCATCTTGTCTTGCGATCTCAAGTGGCGACTCTTCAAATTCAAAACACATTCAAAATGTGACATGCAATCATTGCAGTCACTTCGGGACAGGCCTGAAGGGAGCATGCTTTATTGGCTGGAACTGGGTGATAAAGCCAGTCTGATCTTAAAACGTGTGTTTGAAAAAGTCATTAGGATTAAAAGGCCCAATCAGATGCTAATCAGCTGATCTTGGGGGACAGAGTGGTCTTGTTTGTCTGTTACATTTGAGGCTACACAAATAAGACAGGAGCGAGGACGAAAGCTCATCTACACATGCACATACTGCGCGCACACACACACACACACACACACACACACACACACACACACACACACTTCTGCACTTGTGAGGACCCTCACTGACATGATGCATTCCCCAGCCCTTTCCATTACAATTTAATGCCTTATCCCAACCCACCCCTTTCCCTAAATCAAACTGTAATCTGAACCTTAATCCAAGTCTGAAACCTCAACAGACCTCTGAAGTGATGAGGACCAGCTGAATGTCCTCACTTTTCAAAAATGTCCTCAGTCTTTAAGTCTAAAATTGAATTGGTCCTCACAACACACACACACACTAACAGGGCAGGTGTACTAGATGCCCTGCCATGCCCGACTGACTAGCTGACTGGCAAGGTCACACAGATTTTGGATGAGTATGCTGGGCATCACTGAACCCACCACTGACAGGGGAAGAGGAGGATGCACGTGCACACTTGCAAACACACCCGCACAAACAAGCCTGTGGGGATCTCTCTCTCTATTGCACTCACTCACACTGTACACACACACACACACACACACACACACACACACACACACACACACACACACACACACACACACACACACACACACACACACACACACACACACACACACACACACACACACACACACACACACACACACACACACACACACACACACACACACACACACACACACACACACACACACACACACACACACACACACACACACACACACACACACACACACACACAAAAGCACAAGGGCAAAGAAGCCTCCATGATTAAATTGGTTTATTTAAGAGGGGGAAAGCGGGGATGGCAGTCAGGGAGCAAAGGCAGATAGGGGGTAAATACATTTAAATGCATTTGTATGGTTAAGCAGCATACATATGGAAAGGGTGGGGCAAGTTAGAGAGAAACCAATAGATGCAAGTTTTTAAGCATAGGAGCAAGATAAAAGAGGCAGATGGACATATAGAAATGCACCATTAGAGCACATTTACAAGAAGGTGGGCTGTGAAAGTAATTTAGCATTAACAGCTGCATGTAAACAGAATAATCCATACAGAAAGGCATATGATTCATATATATGCTACACCCTCAAGCGCATTACAGTAACATGTACACACAAACATACATACACAGTAACAGTGAGAGAAAAGCTGGTGGTTTGGACCGAAGCAGCTCCCAACTGCCTCTTTGACAGGCAGCTAAACCGCATTAGCAGAAACAATGGAGCACTCAATCTCTTCCACGTCCCCTGGAGACTCCCAGAGAGGGGTAGCGGGGTGAGAGGAAGGAGATTTAGCCTAATATACGTGGGGAGGCTGGGGCTTTAGCGTGACCCTGTTTCCACGCGGCTGTCTGTCAGCTGGTAATTGAGGAATAGCAAGGTATAGGCCGGTGCCTGAGTCAGTGGATAAGTAATGATCTTCTTGGGTCATTGACCCCCGTCCATTATAGTTAATCTAATCTGAAATATAAATAATGAACTTCACCTATGAGGCAATCCTGGAGTGGATCAGCACTGATGCCAATGTGTCAGCACTCATTGTAAGAAGTGTCTAAAAAGGCAGCAAAAGCCAGATCAGGGCACAGCTGCTTTAAGTGTCTGTAAGAATGACCCAGGAATCTGTCTGTCAGCCTTCCTGTCTGTCTTCATAGCAGTAGTAAGAGAGGTTGTTTTGTTTTTTAACCACTTTGGGGGCCGGGGAATAAACTATAAAAACAACACTGCATATTATCACCGTGTAAAGTTCAAATGTTGAACTTCGGAGCAGAAAGCTTTCGATTTACACATCCAGCGGGCATGCCCACCTGACTGATGTAAGTCTAATATTCACTCTCCTGTTAGCTTTATCATGCTGCGGCTGAAAATGAGATTGATGCGAGCAGTGAGAGAGAACCAAACAGTAAAGTTCCGGGCCATAAAGCCAAAGCAATGAAGATGCTGATGGGAACTGTGGAGCTGAATGATAATTCTTTGTAGGATCAGCTTTCACATTACATAATCACTTGACCCATTGTTAGCATGAAAGTATCCATTAGTGCAGCTTTAAAGAGTTCAAACATTTAAGCACTTGTTTGCTTTCTGAAATGAGATGTCTATACATATTAACTAAGAAAGTGGAGTCCTTGATAAGCCTAGATAAATGGAGGCAGGAGCATTTGACTTGGCTCTGCCCAAAGTTCTGTGTTGAGTTATGTGCAGGAACTATTTCTTGGTGAACAGCCCCTGTGTGCCGGACTGCACAGCCTCTCAAAGATTTGTCGCACTAAAGTTATCAGATCTGATATTATCATGCTTGTACAGAGACTGCAACGTGTGCTCACCGTGTCTGGCAACCTGCGCTAGAGCCGAAGTACAAACTCTCCCCAAGAACACCAAAAATTGTTGTTTTTGGATTAGTATTTATGTATGGCTTAAACAAACACTATACAATGTCCAAATAAGCTTTAATTGTGGGTATGGGAATTTTCGTTTTTATTCTGAATAGAGAGCCAGGCTGGTGAGTCCCTCCCAACACAGACATGAAGGAATAATAGAGGATCAGTGTAAAATGGTGAATTATCCACATAGTCCACATTATGACATCCATACATGGCCCAAGTTAAACTCCAGTCTGGTACTGCAGAGCCTCTCATCAAGATGATATACAATTCAAGTAATGGTGCATCTCCCTCTCCCTATTTCTCTCCATCTTTCTCTCTCTTTCTGTCTCACTGCCCAACACATTCCCATCTCTTACATTAGTTAATGCACAGCCCCCCATGTAAAGAGCAATAGATTATTCTATTCTCGGTGACAACAGGAGGAGAAAGGGGGAGGGAAGGAGGATTATAAGGAGCAGAATGATGAGGAGGCTAATTTAAGCAGGTTGAAAGAGAGAGAGAGAGAGAGAGAGAGAGAGAGAGAGAGAGAGAGAGAGAGAGAGAGAGAGAGAGAGAGAGAGAGAGAGAGAGAGAGAGAGAGAGAGAGAGGCTTAATGGAAATAAGTTGATGTGGTAAGGTGCCAACTGGCGAGGAGCTCTAAAATATGTTTATGGAGAAAAAAAATGTTTTAGCACATGTATTTTGGAAAACAAAATGCCCCTTTCCTAATTCACTACCTTCACCCCTGTTCCATACGTAAATCTCTCCTCAGCACTAATGAACTGTTGGGACAAATACTGAGAGTATATTTACTGTGGTGACAGAGGCCACGCTTCTCAGTCCGAGAGGGCCAGAATGAGTTATGTATGACTGAGGTTTTTTTTTCATTCTGTTCCCCCTGCCTCTGTCTGCTTTCCTGTTTCTACTTGTAACTCCCTTTCTGCTGCATTGCCATATGGGGAATGACACATGTCTCTCTCGTCTTCTCCCACAGAGCAACAGGGCTGTGCGACTGTTTTGTTCTGTGCGGTATAGACGTAGTTAGCAGAGCCTGTGGTGATGTATTGAGTGTAATGGCCAACAGTGTTTGTTGAGATTAATTGATACTAATGGCTAACACAGTTAGCGGTGAGTGATGGCTGATACACTGCAGACACACTGGAGGATTGGACACAAATCAAGTTGCGACTCGGCTTCTACTGCAGCAACACACTCCTTCTGCTCTGTCATCTACTGGGCCGTCTGAAACAGAAGAGATGGGTGGGGGACCATAAAGCAGCATGTCGGCCACTGTTCAGCTGTGAGCTTTACTGGAGGCTTTAGTTACAAATTGTAACACTGTCAACCCAAATGCTAAAAATGAGCACTGACATTTAAAGAAAATTTGTTTTGGGGTATTAATTCTGTTTTAGAGAAATACACTGAGCTGTTTGAAAAAGTAAAAGAAGAAAAATAAAAATGCAGGGGTACTGAAAAAAGTGTTATGCAACAGTTCACAAACAAAAGTCAACCAGAAAATGTACAACACATGGCACACAGGTGGTAGGCAGCTCAGATACAGTGGTGGAAGAATTACTCAGAGCTTTAACTAAAGTAAAAGTAGTAATTCCATACTGTAGAAATACCGTAATTTCCGGACTATAAAGCGCACCTGACTATAAGCCTCACCAGCTAAATTTAGGGGAAAATACAGATTGCTCCATATATAAGCCGCACCCGACTATAAGCCGCAGGCGTTTTGATGTGTAATTACCGTAGTATATAGGGGTTCCTGCTACCACGGAGGGGATTGTCGGGACAGAGATGACTGTTTGGGAACGCAAAGCGTCCCATTTATTAACAATAAATCTTTCAATCATTCAATCAAACTTTCACATCTTTGACATGGCGAACAGCATTCGTGCAGAGTACAAATAATACAACGGTGCAAAGTAATACAAAGTGCTCGCCTGTAACACGGCAGTGCCGGCGTTTACGTTATCAAAAATAACCAGCCATTCATTGATGTCAAGGGTACGTGCAGCAGCTCTATTTCCTTCTTTGACAGCCAGATCGATTGCCTTTAACTTAAAAGCAGCATCATATGCACTTCTCCGTTTGTTTTCCATGTTGAGGGTGTTTGCATGAACACTTCCTTCGCGCAAACTGTCGCTGACGCTCTCCTTCTCTTTGTTTTGCTCTCGTTACCTGGCGCCAGATGTCTGCCTCGGTCTCGCGCATCCTCGGTAGTGCGCGCCCCTGGTTACCGTAAGCCGTAGAAAAGCCGCACCGTTGTATAAGCCTCAGGGACCAGAACGAGGGAAAAAAGTAGCGGCTTATAGTCCGGAAATTACGGTACTGTGTTACAAGTAAAAAGTCCTGCATTGACAATGTTACTCAAGCAAAAGTACAAAAGTATTAGCATAACAAATATACCTAAAGTAGAAAAAGTAAAAGTACTCATTATGCAGAACTGCTCATTTCTGAATATTTGAGTATTAGATCATAATTATTGATAGATTAACGTAAATATTACTTGAGCAGCTGATAAATGTAAGTCAAATTTCATTTACTTTATATACTGCTGTGTGGCTTAATCTATAACAATATATGTTATTCAATTTGTGGATAACATTTTGTATTAATAACCTAAATATGTAAAGTAACTAAAGTTACTAAATCAACATAGTGGAGTAATTATTTAATCTAAAATGCAGTGGAGTAGAAGTATAAAGTAGCATAAAATTGGACTACTGAAAATTGTACTTAAGTACAGCACTTGATTAAATGTACTTAATTACTTTCCACCACTGCTCAGATAAAGCAACATTATGACAGGAAGTGGTGTAACTGGTACATACTGCAAGAGAAAAGATGATGTAAGTGTAATCCACCTTAATCGTGTCTATGCAAAATCCAGACAAGAGATGCATGTTAACACCAGGCATAGAGCTGGGGGATATAAAATGATTTTCACCAACAAGCAACTTCAATTTGGTGGAAGCTGTGAATTAAGAGAGGATTTCATTTTTACTCTCTTTTACTTTAATGTGTGACGATGCCTCACATTGAAATCGTCAGCAAAAGAAACTGTGCCAAAATTCCGCTAGTGCGCAGGTTTCAATTTTATTTGAAAGAACTTCAATAGATTTTATTGAAGACCGGCTATTTCTTTGTGAACTACATGCTGTTAAATGCCCTCCAGAGCCTCAAAAGCCCCGCAGAGACAGCCTCTGTAGAACGACTCAGAACCTGCCAGTTGAACTCATGTCCTTGTTTCAAATTATGAGAACCGGTAATAACAATATCAGGTACTCATTTTTGAGACATATGTCCATAAATGAGACTAAAAAATGTACTCCTACCTGCTTGATAACACTTTTAGAGACCAGATACATAATGTGCATTTCAATTGATGACTCATTGACTCTAAAATTGCCCGTAGGTGTGAATGGTTGTCTGTCTCTGTTCGTCTCTATGTGCCCTGTGATAGACTGGCGTCCTGTCCAGGGTGGACCCCGCCTCACGCCCGATGTCAGCTGGGATCTGCTCCAGCACCCCCACGACCCCGACCCCGGGATAAGCGGTTGAAGATGAATGAATGAATGAATATATTATTTATTTTTAACAGATCAATCATACAGCGTTACAAAGACAAGAGTTACTTATGTAACTACGATTCTATGAATTCTGGATGACCGCCAGAGTTCTCTGTCGCTCGGTTTTATAAGTTTTTCGCGAGAAGATCCAGTTGGAACAGATCCTCCGGTGACCCCGGAATATATAGATGTTCATGGGTCACCCAGGTGTCACAGGTGACTTTGTTGGTATAATTATACCTACGCATGCACAAGATGGGACCATCCAGTGCTTAAGCATCGCCTGTGGCAGTCAGTAAGAATGAAATAAAACTCATCAGTCCAAGTAACGTCACTGTTGCACTGTAGCATAACTGATCCTCCTCTCCTCGACGTCTGCCTACTGTTAATCACGGAATGTGATTTGACAACTGTTTGAAAAAGTACCCATCATCCCCCTAGGCCTGGATGACTCATCCAGTATGGCTGCCACTCCATCACAGTGGGCTGGCTCAAAAATCTTTCCTTCTCCCTGGAACATTGCTCCTTGTCACCTCCCCGCTCATAACTCATTCGACTAGCACCCTTACCTCTGAACTGGAGCGCTAGTCTTTCTTTCCCGGGACAAAAAACTGTGTCATTGCTCCTCATCTCTTTCAATCGCATGACTGACAGCTCTGACAGTATGAAGGGTCTGCTGCGCTTCCTCCCACCTGCTGCGGCACAAGGTTTTAAACTTTCCACTGCATCAAGATGCCCCATAAACCACACACACACACATAAGTCTACATGCACCGCCACCCCCTCTTTCCCTCCCCAGGAGGGCTAAAATCCCCTCATCCCTCTATGTCAGTCGCTGTTGCAATCCTCACTGCATTAGCATAATATTCCCATTCCCTTGCCGCCTCACTCCTCCTGTATCAGACAAATTGCTCTGGGAATCATAGGGATATGCCCCGCTCATGCTCAGTCTACCTCTTTTGACTTTATCGCTGTTCATTTCCCTTTCCCGCCCTCATGAACACACATACGCTTGCTCGCTCACACACTCTCTTAATGTCTTTGATTTGTCTGTCTGTCTTTCTGAGCAGACGACTCTATCAGAGGTGCAAGTGCGAAAGGTTGAGAGAGATATGAATGAGATACAGAGAAATGGGGGGGGAGATGAAGTGTAACAGTCTGTTTACACGGCTGACTGGATCAAACCACTTACCCCAATGATTTATAATGTGTTTGTATTTTACCACTTTTACTCCATATGTGATTTACACACACGGCCTCCACCACAGGCCATCATACATACTTTTTTTGGCTGTAATTGTCTTTATCTTTTTATTCCCTGACACTTAACACACCCCGCAGTCATACATGAATAAACAGTAGATACAACATCTGCAATGACCATGAAAAAGACAAATAATGATCATCCATGCTGGCGTGTGAGCTGGGGCTGGTGTTAAGGGTCAAAGGGGCCGACCGGAGCCTTGTCAGGGGCTTGCAGATTGCGTGTTAGAGCTTTCTAATTGCCTAACTCCAGTAAGTCCCTGCAGCTCTCCATCTCAGCGGCTGTCATGAATACAACACATCTTCTCTCCAAAAACAAACTTGGATTTAAAACAACTTGTAGTCTATTTTAAAACATAACGAAGCCCCACTAAATGCAGTCCCTCCTGCAATGGATCCACACAGTAGAAGACATAATTGGTCATCCTCAGTAGAAGGCGTTCCCTGTGAAGCAGCTGCAGGAAATATTCAGCATGTATTAACAAGATACATGTGCCATTACCAAAAAACTGCTAGCTGCAACTTTTGTTTTTCAGCTGCTTTTTGTTCCACTGCTGATACATTGTAACATTTTGCTTTCTTTAAGTTTATTTGATATACTATTTATATGATGTGATACTTTTTTTTTTGCTAGGTAAGGTAATCATGTTAGCATACCCTACTGAAGTGATAAATGGCCTGATTTTCTGGATGTATACAGTCAGAAGAATATTGCCCTTTTTAAAATATCTGATTCTCATCTAGATTATTTTTGTCCTCGTGAAAAAAACAAAAAGAACTGAAAATGCCAGCTTTAACCAGTTTAAATATTCAATCAGCACATGCCTTATGTGAATCGCTGTGTATGTATATATATATGTGTGTGTGTGACTTCCCCCAGTGTAAACATTGCCACATGACCAGACAAACAACAGGACAGAAGAGCAATGGGCAGAACATGAGAAAGAAGTGGGCCAAACATGCCATGACAGTGCGTGACCTTGTGGAACCATCTGAAAATGTCAGTCCGTCTCTGTCTTCCTCTTAAACTGATTGCTATGCACCTGCCACAACACTGGACTGATGTCGCAGATGGAGGACTTACTTAACTCCATCCAGCAAGGACATTGTGGAAGGAAACACCATGTCCTGCAACACCTGAATGTCACACCATTGCTGTGCTATCTCGCCCCCTGTTGGTGATTTGGAGGTACAGAGCATTGAAGAACAGTATGAAATAGCATGTGCATATAACAGGTTCAGCCATTAGAAATAAACAACCACCTTTCTTACAATAGACTTTTCAAGAATAAACCACAAAGAGTACAGCACTCAACACAATTGGACCAAAATGACCAGCAAGCATCATTAAGCAGCATCAATTACTGGGCCTGACACTTTAACAGCATAATAAAACATCACAAAGGCAGCCAACACAGAGCTGTAAAGAGAATATAATCAGCACGGCGGCTACAACCATTAACACACATTGAAGCAAAAAGAGAGCTTGAACAGTTTTTTGAATTAAATCCATGTGTTTGGTTGTACTCACCTGGAGGGTGTCTTCCAAAATCTGCTCCAGGTTCATTATAGCACAGCACAGCCAGTCTACCTATCCTCTCTGGGGGTGCCACTCTACTCCTCAGAGTTTTCTCACAAACTGCATACAGGCCTCAGACACCTCACTGGAGGTGGAAGTTCATGAGAAAAAAGTGAATTTTAGTTCAGCATGCACCTGTTGTTCAATTCCCTTCATGTCTGTGTTTGATTTGAGTCACTGAGCACATCCACCTGGTTGTGCATTCAATCAGTGATGAAACATAGAATCGAGCCCTTTTCCCCCCATTTACTGCAATACAATAACGCTACCCATAACCCATTATGACCCCCTCCTTGCATTGTTGCGCATTTGTACTGTTGTGCAACTCCCAGACCAGGCTCAGCTGCGACCGCATCTCACATGTAAAACATGTACCTCTTCCGGAGGTCTAGGTGTCACCTCCCCGGTGTTCTGCCCTCCTGCGGTCGCAGACGCTCATTCACCACCTTTCTTTTGTTCCATTCTCACATGTTTTCAGTGGAAAAACATTATAAATACTTTACATTTTAATGTAATATTTGTTTGTTTTTACTCTGTAACGGATGCGTCTTGAAATGTAAGTAGCGACAATAAGTTATTTGAGATACATAATAATAGTAATAATAATAATAATAATAATAATAACTTTAGTTGTTTTCAAATACTCAAAAAGTCCACAGAAATACGACTTTGTTACAGTGACGGCTTTCTATGTAAATGGTTACTTCCACATTAAAGAACACTCCCACCACTCCATCCAGAAGTGTTTGTTGGGACGATCCAAATTAGGTATTTTGTTGGAAAGATGCACCTGTATGACACTTATAGTAAGACAATCAATGTAGCCAGTAGATGGCAGCAGATTTCGGGTTAGGTTTTCTCAGCTTCCAACACTGCTCAAGGCTGCGTCGTCCCGTCAATTATCGCATTGGATGCAAGGAAGGGGCAGTGCGCACAAGCTGTTTGGAGATAGAATAAAAGTGGGGTGTGTCGTTTTCTCTGCTATTTCAGGAAAAAAAGTGTCCGTATCTAAGTTTCTGATTGGTTGAAGTTTTGTTTTTCTCTTACTGAACTTCCCCTTATAAAACCTCTGTTGCGGTGAAGTGAAAGCTTCACTCTTATGAATTGCGCAACACAGCTGATGGACATACTTAATTGCGAGGGGGAGAGTCAACTTTAATACTGGATTAACTTGTACGGTGGAATATTAGTTGTGTAATTAAAGTTGGCTAATTTTGTTGAACATTCTCAGCTAGTTTTAAAGTTTCTAACGGTTTCTGTACCCGGGACACGCGCACTTTACGCACCATTTGCGCCATGGCGAACTCGTGTCTTCAGCTGAGCGGCTTTCTCATCAGCTTCCTCGGCTGGCTGGGCATCGTGATCGCGACAGCCACTAATGAATGGGTGTATACGTGCAAATACGGTTTGAACACATGCAAGAAGATGGATGAGCTGGGAGCCAAGGGACCCTGGGCGGACTGTGTTATCTCCACCGGACTCTACCACTGCGTCACCCTAACGCAGATCCTGGACCTGCCAGGTAGATACTGTTCCGTGTACATCCCTGAAACAGCACGGTGGTTGTTTTCAGTTAGATCCATTAAGGTTTATTCTTTTTTTCTCATGTGATATTATGCAATTTATTGACAATATGATATCCCCACCACTTGTTCTGTACTCTGTTTTTTTTTATTTCATCAACCCTTTCAGAAAAAAATATACCCTTTAATCTCTGTGATGTGATGAAAATGTTTCTTTTAAGACATAAATAGCATATATGTACATTATCATATATGTTTCTATAGCCTACATCCAGACGACTCGTGCCCTGATGATCACAGGTTCGATCCTGGGTCTCCCAGCGGTGGGAATGATCCTTATGTCCATGCCCTGCATCAGCCTTGGCAGTGAACCCCAGGCCTCCAAGAACAAACGCACCATCCTGGGAGGAGTGCTTATACTCATAGTCGGTAAGAGAGTCAACTTTACTTTTTACACAATCAAACTATGAAGCTTAGTGGGGGGAAACAAACTGGTCAGACAAAATATACAGTGAAGCAGAGCAGGCCAAATTGTTTTGCGCTGCACATGCACACACCGAGATCACTTCCAGCCGTCCTGTGACCTCTTTTAACCCCACCTCAAATGCTTACAAGCTGCTGAGAGCAGAGGATGTTGAATATGACTGTCTTCCTCCCAAGGGCGCACACATATGCATACACACATTATATGTTCCTGACCTGCTCTGTTGAACCCTTCCCCCCCAGATCCCATCACATTCCTCTCCTCCACCTACTCTCATCCACACCCTGCCTTTGTTCTGAACCACATGGAAACTCACTCCCTGAATTGTCCAGCATACTGCGCTGATAAATATTTGACTGGTGCTGCAGAATTTTCCAACGCCTGTATCCCTGAAATGAAACTTCACCACCCGTGTCTGTTGTTTGGCTTTTCCACTGTCCATGTTATATATATATATATATATATATATATATATATATAGAAAAAGCTATTCCCAACATGTGCCACCCCTGACTCACAAACATCACTGTTACGTCGTACGAAAAAAATAAAGCCCTGACTTAGTTAAAAGATTTTATTTTTTGTCACTGGGGACATTTCACGGAGGATTTGTTTGTGTGTGCATGCTTGTTGCACAGCAAAATACAAATTTACTCACCATATTGCCTAACACTGCCTCAACACTGGCAGAAAATTCATCCCAGCAGCTATTATTTTGAGTCCAACTTTAATTATTTTTGTCAACCGCATCCTCTGAAGCATCCGTTGGAAAGCTTTCAGTCCACATATTACTTGTGGATTTGATTATTTCCCTTTCTAGTGCAGTATATATTTAAATTTTATTGGTGGAGTTACCCTCAGGGGCATACTGGCACAACTCCAACCCAAATGTGTCCTTATCAGCTGTATAGGGATTTCAATATTTGTATAAGTCTCAGATCAGACCTCTCTTTTGTAGTTCAAGGCAAAGCTTATAACACCATTAAATCTTGCTGCTAACTAATATTATTACACACATTCTTTCTTCCAGTCTATCATCCCCTTGTGTTCTGTTTGAGGAATAAAGTATATAAAAAAAACTTTACTGTGTACTCACACCAGCATATATACACTCATCTACACTAGCCTCGGTCCTTGGTCACTTTTAATCATATTGTACTGTTATTCGGTCTCTTTGACACTCCTCATGCCAAAGAGACCGCATGATGAGAAGGTATGTATAATAGGCACACTTTATGTGCACCATTTTGCATCCCTAGTTTTTATTATGTGATATGCTTTCAAAGATAGTGTGGTGATGCAAGATGTATGTGTGTTCATGTAATTATAATTAATATTATTAATAATATAATTAATAATCAGCAGCATTATTTTGCATTCCCAATTCAGTTATTTAGTTATTCAAGTTTTTACATACTATACAGTCCCCAAAGCAGTTTCAGTCAAAAGCAACTGGACTATTAGTCTAGGAAGACGTTTCACCTCTCATCCAAGAGGCTTCATCAGTTCATGTACGCATCTGACCAGGCTGGGACCAGTCAGGCCAGATCAGATCATTATGTAATTTTCTCTTTTTGTATCAGTGTGGGAGTTTTTTTCAAAGTAACTTTAAGCACTATGTGTTTATATGTTTCTTTTGGAGGCACCATTTTATAATTAACAATATCACTATTTCTCTATTTATCCTCAGCACTGTGCGGTATGGTGTCTACAGTCTGGTTTCCCATGGGAGCACACCATGAGCTTGGCCTCATGTCATTCGGCTTCTCCCTCTACACAGGATGGGTGGGCAGTATCTTCTCCCTGCTGGGTGGGTGCTTTCTTACCTGCTGCTCCGCAGAGTCCTCATCTCGCTCCTACCAGGACAACAATCGTTTCTACTACTCCAAACAGGGAGGTGGCAACCCGCCAGCAGCCCCCTCCACCAATCACGCCAAGAGTGCCCACGTCTGAGCGGGGAGGGATCGGATGTGTAGGGGACGGTAGTTTGTATATAGAGAGACATATACACTAGCACACATACACATACAACCACTGTTACACATAAATCTATACCGGAAGAGAACGAGACACATAAACACACTCATTCATGTTCAAGAAAAAATACACTATACAATACATAAATATTGTTGAATGAGCGCACAAACATACATAAAAGAGACATTCACACATCCAAACACACAAAGACTGTTTTTGTTGGAGCAGATGGATTGTTTTTGTATCAGAGAGCTCATCCTCCAGCCTCCTAATGTTGGGCGTGGTGTGGACTCTCCCTGCTGTTACATAATCGTACAAGCTCCTCAGTAACTGCCTGCACAGCAGCCTGAGGTCCCAATCACAGAGGCCTTCGTGGACTGAGATATTGATCTTCTATATTTCTTATATTTTTCTATTTAGATGTTCCTACATTTGAAATCCTATATGTCTCCGTTGATAAATGTTTTTTGTTTTTTAATGGTTTGTTGTTTTGAGCAATAGCAGGGTATGACAGTATGTTTGGAACTGAAAATGTGTTCATTAACAGCTCATGTGCATTGATTGTTCTTTGACAGTATTATACAACCCTCTAATGCATTTGCTTCTTGAGTGATGGACTTGATTAAAAAAAATGCAGCACTGTTTTTCCCAGCCGCAGCAGGATGACTGTAGAATAATGGGAACATACATTTCACAGGACAGCTTTAGACCGTAGTGTTACAGTCCGTATTGGAGCCTTAGCATGTGCACTGACTAGGCAAAAAATACTTACTTGATCGTACAAAACCTTAATCTTTTGTGCTTTTCTCCATCATCTGATCATAGTATTCCATAATAGAAACCTTACACATTTGTATGTGACTAACTTGCTTCTATTTTATTTGAATAACAACTGAGCAGCTTATCTTGTATCTGTGGAATTGTACATTTCAACTAAACATCTTAATCAGACTTCTTCACATAGAAGAGGTCTGTAGCTGAAAGTATGTTTCCACAAGCATGCACACAAAAAAAAATCAGTATTATGTAGATTAGCTTCTCTTGAAGGAATGTGATGACTTAAACGCTAAATATCCCAAAAGTGTTCAGAACACAGATGGGAATTTCCAACTCAGATGAGAGCAGAAGCAGTATGAGCTGGTTATTTATTGTTTCACTGATGTGCTGTTTTTTGATTTTATGTAATAAAGACAAAATAATTACTAGTGTCTTTGTCTCAAGTGTGTCACACTGAGTTGATAATATGTAATTCTTATCCCACACAGCACTTTCTTCTACTCTGTCTGGGAGATGAGTTCAAAGCGTAAATCATCCCAGGTTCTTTTTCGGCAAATCCATTCATCAAATAGGCCATCAAGACAGTTTTTTTTCGTGTGACCTCTTTAGACCTCTGCAGCAGCATGACAAGAGTCCTTACACATAAAACAAAGCACCAACAATGTAGTTAATGAACCCAGAGTTTATTGAAAGAGCTTATTTGATGACTGTATTTGCCGGAAAGGACCCTGGGATGAGAATTACACTTTAATACAGAGTGTTTAACACAGCAGACAGAAAATGATGTTGTTTGTGTGTGTGATATACAGTAATCACTACCTTGGAACAAGCTGACTGTGACACTGTTGTAGGGCGGTGACGCAGATAGGCTTCTCTTGAATATATGTGTGTGTGTGTGTGTGTGTGTGTGTGTGTGTGTGTGTGTGTGTGTGTGTGTGTGTGTGGTGTTAATATTAATGTGAATATAATCTGAAAACAATGAGAAAACATGATTTGTTATGAAGGCATCATATCTGTAGTGGGACTCAGTCACCTTGAGTTAGGTCAGCACAGACAGCAAAACTGTCTCTAAAAGCCAGGCACTGTGCCAGCCCTCCCCTGCCACACACACACACACACACACACACACACACACACACACACACACACACACACACACACACACACACACACACACACACACACACACACACACACACACACACACACACACACACACACACACACACACACACACACACACACACACACACACACACACACACACACACACACACACACAGTATGCAACAAATACGGATAATTGTGTCCAGCGTGTGTCTGCATGTGTCTATGCTCCTTTGTTCATATCAAGGTCACTGAGTCATTTCATAGATATAACATGATACTTTGGAAACATTATGTGCTATCTAGTTGTCCTCAGCTTATCTTCAAACACACATGCAGACACACAACTATCTGTCCTAGTTTCGACACATCATTCTGTCACTACAGTGCGTGTGTTTTCTGGCACGTCTGTGAGTGCAGGTGTGTGCGATCATGTCGGTGTGTGTATTCCCTGAAATGTGATGCTGTTCCAGGCATGGAGCCATCCGGTCCAGTCCAGGAGGCCAGTGGGAGGGGTCCACGCTGTTCTGTATTACTGCGAGAGACTGTAGTGTTGTGTTATGATATGCTAAAACATTGCAATCTTAAAGTCCCACTCCATACTTAAAAATAAGAAAAAAGACTGCTATGATTAATATTTTGATTATTGTGGGTTTCTCACATAAAAAAGGTAAAAAATAAAAACTCAGAGAAGGGGCTGGAAGCACATCTCCTCTTTGTCTCTCATTGATAAATACTACAGTACAATTCAGCTTCTCCCTAAGAGTTGACTGGTTAAAAAGCACAAGCATCAAGATGGCTGGACACATCGGAGTTGTGTTGAAGTCGTACCTTAGTCGAATATTGTTTACCATATTAGACGATATGTAACGTGTACTATTGCTTGCCAGGGATAGATTTGAGTCTCAGATTTCAGGAGAAAGGAAAAAACACCTCTCTCTTGTGACAAACTTTCCACAGATAAAAGTTAGAATAGTCAAGGTCAGGCATTTTAGAGGACATTAACATAAGAAAGATTTTTGAGTGACTTTAGGTTTCTATCTGCCAATAAAACTAAATTGTTGAGTAAGAGAAGGGTGAACATTATCCTACTCAAACACTATTTCTGTGATATTCTATCCTTTCAAGCAATTACTATATAACTAAGTATTGAATTTTCTTTTCTGTATCCACTATCTATCAACGTGGCTTGTCTATTTCTACTTCAGTTGAAATTTCCGATTCATTTCCCTGAACACCATTCAGCAACACCCAGAGAACACCCATGACCTTTTTCCCTCCCGCAGCGTTTCTGTGGAGGAGTTGAGAACAGAAATCATAGCAATAATGTTAGAGCAATACAGGAGAGAGGGCGACCGTCAAGCCACCTGATTAAAAACACAATCTGTTTTATGGCTGAGTGAGTGGTTTATTGAATCGAATTGGTTGGTGAGAGTCAATAGAGACTGAGTTCTGAAACTGAAACTGATTCTGATTGAGAGACACCATAGCTTCAACATTCAGTTCACAGCATTGCAAGTCCGCTGCATGTATCTCAGAGTTATCATTTATGGTAGAATTGGCCTCCAGGCTATGGTATGACCAGTTACAACTAAATACACCAAGGAAGGTACAGTAAATCCCACTGCCTCTCTTTGCAAGTAATGCCCTGCATGTAATTCAAGCGCTAGTATTGGTCAGGTCTTAGCCCCTGACCATGGGACTACGCTGACCCTAGCAACTCAAGGTCAATGCCTTACCTCGACCATCTGCCTGACCACTCAGCTCCTATTCACAGGCTAGTGTTATATTTCCAAATTAGTAGTCAGGTTAAAGTTACTTATCTAAGTCCCTGACCCACCACTTCATTGTGTATATTCTTGAGCTGAATTGCATATGCTCTGACAAGACAAGTCTGCCTCCAGTCGAAGCAAAGCGGGGCATGTTGTCGGCAGCTGTTCTATTTTCCATTCACATAAACAGAAAACTGATTCAACCACCTTGAAACCATATTGTTTCTAAAACCATATACCCCAAGTTGTCATTCAATATGAAATGTGGCATTTTCGACGTAAAACTCTCCAAATCTTGTGAAAATCCTAGGATGTAAGGAAGAGGCCTTAGTTTATGTTAAGTGTCTGGCTGATACCTGTTTATTACAGCTGATTTTATGGCTGTTACTTTGATCAGAGGGAAAAAAGGTCATTGTTAATCAATTCCTTTGCAATTTAAGAGACATAGGGTGAGAGAAACTGCTTTATGAATGGCAAGGGCAGTGTGCCCTTTTTAGTTTTTGGAGGTTTTAACGCCTCTGAACCGAAAATGTCCCCAGATTTTGTCTCAGAAATCGGGTCACCTTAGAATTAGTATGTTAAAATTCACTGAAGTTCATCAGCCCTAATGTCCATAATCATTCCTGCATATGACAACAATCACGATCGAGCAGGCTTTTGTTGCATGAAGGTAAACTGTTTTGTTTTTTTCAAATGCATCAGCCTTCATATGCATATCTGTTTATAGAGATTGAGATAGAGAAAATGTTGTCTGGACCTGGATCTGGTTGCTAATCTGACTGTCAACAATGACCGAGCACAAAAGAGGAAGTCCTGGCCTGGATATCCATTATCTGGATCCAGGAATTTTTGCCCGTAGCCCTCAGAGGTCAGGTTAGACCCATAGCCGATGAGCTCTCACACGCATCAGCCCAAAATGGACATTAAATCATTTTGCTTCTACTGTAGGAGGTTCCTCCATATCAGGTTCAATATGGAATACATACAGGCTACACACTGTTGCACAGCCTAACTGTGTATAATTGTGCATATCCTTGTCAAATGTGTAAATGTGGCTAGACCCTGATATATAATATTTCTCATAATAGTCAGAGTGGGAAATGTAAATAAAAAAATGAGCGAGTCACATTTTTTGTATTTGCAATAAATAGCTTTCATTGTTTCATGGAAGCAATATCAACAACTCAACAAAAAAACAGTGCACCCAGGAGCAAAGTAACCACACATATGGAAGAAACCATTCAAAAAAAATCAACATAAAAAACAACTACATTATACAGCTTTGTGCCAAAATATACAGAAGAGGAAAAAGGAATATCTAGCTGTTTGCAGGAAAAGCCAATCTCAACAAGTCCGACGCACACTGACTGGACACTTGGCCACAGCGAACACAGAGCACAGGCAGAACATGGCACTCCTTCACCGAGACAAATAAACAAATAGTAGCTGACTTTCAAAGCAACAGTGGCAATATTTGATTATGCTTGTAGTTTGTATTAAAATAGTTTCAGCATGTTTCCTGTAGAACTTCTAAACCTTCTACAGTCCTAATGATGTCTAGAGTAACCATTTCAAAAATCCTTCAAAGGAAAGGATCAAGGTTTATAAATGAGCGTTCTCGTTCTCGAGACTACGGTTGTTAAAAATAGATTTTAGCAGTTTCTCCCAGGCCTCCGTGTGATTAAACAAAAACACAGAAAGTGAAGACTGATAACTCCACCCAGCTCTTTTGTGCACACCTACCCGAGGAGGACCCGTGGATGGGAGGCAGCTGTAGAAAAATACTTTTCTCTTCTCCTTCAATGTTGTACTTTTTCACTGCTTGACAAGCTTGATCTGCTGTAGTCAATTGCATCTAGACTTATACTTTCAATATTTCAATGAAATACTATTCAACTAGGATTTTAAAAATGATCACTGCACTATTGACTAAAGTCACCGTGATAAACTGACATTAGTAGCTTATTAGCAGTCCCCTCAAGAAAAAATGGTTAGCTCTGTTGTATCTGAGTTCACTTAGAAGAAACTACGCTCTCCTGTCTGTGAAAAGTAAACAAACATTGCGGACTTTGGCTTCCAGAGGTTGTGGTTGAGAGGGATATACAGGAAGTAGGCATACTGTAAGTGGTCGAGGGGGGATGAGATAGGAGTCATCTCCACACCTGTGTGTTTGCTACATGTTCTACTCCCTTTTCAAACGGAGCCCTGGTTCCCACACCTGGGTGAGGAGATTATAGTAGCATAGAAATATAAGAGAGAATCCAGTGAATTATCTTCTTTTTTTGTTAATTAAAGGAAAGGTTTGAGTTTGAAGCTGAAGCGGTTGTAATACACTTGTTAAATCATCTCAGAGCACAGAGGCCAATGATCCCAGGTATGAGAACTAAGTCTGCGTTAGGTTTGGTTTAGTGTTCTATTATGTCTCGTAGCGATCAGTCACCACATGCAGGTACAACATTTACAGTCTGGGCCTCGTGCATGAAAGCATGCTACACATTCACCACACGGTCACATTGAGGCGCAGGCATAGACCACAAACAAACGTACTGTACACACACTCGTATGCATACACGCACAAATCAGATAATATAGAAAGTCGACTGTACAGTCCTGTGTCACAGGCATGGCAGAGCCTGAATTTGGACGTCTTGTTTTGGCTGAGCTATGAAAGCAAAAGAGCTGGATTCTTTTGGCTGAGTCTGGAGGTGATTTGGGTAGGGGGGGTATTTTAGGGGAATAGTAATACAGTGGAACATATTTTCAGAGGTGTACGTTGGTGTGCAAATGATTTAGTATGTGCTGTTTTTTTTCAACCCTCTACCAGACCGAATGTTGATATTGGACAATTCTGCAAAACCTCAGATTAGGTTCAATGACAACGTTTTTTTTTAAATTCTACAACAGCCATGCATAGCAGCTACAATGTGGTTGTTATGTTATTATGGTTTTTGGTTATTATCACTACTCCCCGCTGTGCTGAGCTTTGTGTTGCCTTGTGCTAAACATATTCTACATTTACATAATAAATAAATAAATCATCCCTCTCTCAATGCAAATTGACCGGCTAAACTATGGTTAAGGTTAGTCAACTAAAACAATCAACATAGTTAAGGAAAGGTCACGGTTAACGGGGGAAAAGGCAACAAAACTGGTCATTTCAGGGCTGCAGACACAATTTGAAAAATAAAAAAAGAAAGTCTGTACTTTTTTTTCTTATATTTTTCTTTTTATTTAGCTATATCAAGGTCCCTCCATCTAAAAATGAATTCATTAATTACATCTTTGTTGTTGGCCTCAAGGTATTTAAAAAAAAATAGAAATATATTGAGTTTAAAATTACTGTAATTGTAATTTTAATGCAATTGCAGTCACGATATACTCATCACTATATAGTTAAAAAAAAAAAAGAAGATAGATTTGACATGACCTCAATGTTAGCGACTGCCATGATCTGTCTTTGATGAGTCTCTGCACAAAAGTCGGACAGGCCGCACACGTCCACCTCCACGACCTCAACACTCTTATGCTCCACTACACTATAAAAAGGCTAACTACTTCCTGCATTCGCGAATTGCAGAATCGTCCAATACAAGTGTAATTCCCCTGAATATATGGGCTGTCTTTTGGGATGGGTATCAGGATAATTTCACTGGACACCAAAGGGCCTCTTTTTTCTGTGGTTAGATGTGGGAGGTGCAGAGGTAGGGTGGGGGTTTAGCGTGGCATCCTTAGATTTAGTGCATTAGACAAATAAGGCTTCCCTGGAGGGGATAGATGCAGCAACAGGGGGCAAGAGGAAAAGGTACAAGGAGGACAATCAAGACATACAGCAGCTATCTTAGAAGTACCCTCGCCCTAAACTTAATAACATAACAGTATGCTATTTGGTGGGTGCAAAAGTACAGTGCCATGAGTGCATACATTCTTAGTGTAGAACCAAACTCCTTACCCTGGCAGCATTAGCTTACATGTCCTTCACAATGAGCTCTAAAGGACCATGATTTGATTTGATTGATTTTCACAATATCTCTTCGGGGTGCAGCAAAGTTTAGGTAACATGTAAAGAATGGGACTAAAACACTAGCTACACAAAGACGTAGGGGCGACAGGGAGGTTTACTCAGACTAGTTTGGGCCGGTGTCAGAGCAGCACCACAGGGAGAACAGTAAATACTCTGGTGACAAATCAGCAGAGAGATAGCAGACACCCTGAGGAGCTAATGTATCATCAGGCCACGAACAGATAGCTGTTTCAAATCCAGACTAAAAACCAACAGCCGTTCTTTCAGTTGTGACTAAGAGAGGCAACTCCCCGCTGACATGGTCAGATCAAGATCAAGAGCAGCATGAAGTGGGAAGTAGATAAGGGAAGAGTTGGGCTGGAAGAGCAAAGGAGCGGTGGAAGTAGAAGACACAATGTTTAGAAGGATGAATCGGAGTTAAAAGCAAAAGAGTGAAGGAGAAAGGTAGAGAGATGGAAGAGAAGGGATTGTATTTCAGTTCACACAATGCACAAGAAAAACTCTAACTTATGTACAGCACAATCCTTCTCCATTAGGTACGAAAATTGTTAACCCACAGCCATCCAGGGCATTATTAATACTTCATTTGGACCTTCCCCTTGACTTGGACAAAAACTAAAATACCCTCTCCCAATATCTAGACATACAGTAATGTTCCAGTACAATTCATCATTAATAACTTATTAATAAAATCTGAAAAGGAAATTAAAATTTGGGAGAAAATTAAAAAAAAATGTCCTTACCCCCCTTCCTCACTAATAATAATATAATCCTGTGCCGTACCCAATATTGTTTACATCTCTGGAGATGCAAACTATGCATAAAATCCATTTCCTGAATTGAATGAACTGAAAATAACTTCCTTCCGAGTTCTGGTAAACAGCAGGAACCGCATCAAAAAGAGAGACAAGCACACAGAAAAAAATATGACATTCATCACAATAAACCATGCATGTTATCAATTAGAATTCAACCTGTTCTCTCTCTCTCTCTCTCTCTCTCTCTCTCTCTCTCTCTCTCTCTCTCTCTCTCTCTCTCTCTCTCTCTCTCTCTCTCTCTCTCTCTCTCTCTCTCTCTCTCTCTCTCTCTCTCTCTCTCTCTCTCTCTCTCTCTCTCTCTCTCTCTCTCTCTCTCTCTCTCTCTCTCTCTCTCTCTCTCTCTCTCTCTCTCTCTCTCTCTCTCTCTCTCTCTCTCTCTCTCTCTCTCTCTCTCTCTCTCTCTCTCTTTAGGTACACAGATGAGCTGACAAGCCTGTGTTATATTGCACCATGAGCTGCTTCGTTGCGGGCAAACTGATTTTCAGCTTCATGCTGGGGCAAAGAGTGGGAAGAACAAAAACCCAACAAAAACATACTTGCACATCGACAGTGAATCCACCTGAAAAAACACACTTTATATCGACACACACAGACATGAAAATAGATGTAAAAGGTGGAGTTTGATTCCACATACACCCTCTCACATACACAGGCAAAATGAAAGTAGAAAACAGACATAATCAGAAACTCACATACACACACAGTAGATGAAGGCACTATTGCAAGCAAAGTCCAAGTACTATTTGTGACAGAAAACATCAACAGCCTCTTCCCGATCCACTCCTGAATCCCTTGGGCTAGATGTTAGGGGTCAGGGGAAATATTTAAAACAGAGACAAAGCAATTTTTGATTTTTTTGTGTGTAGCTGTATGTAAGTGAGCAGAGAAAGTAGACCTGTACATAGGAAATAGTTTGGGCTTGGCATGCTGTCATCTAACTTTCCTGTCAGTCCGTGTTGAAAAGGAAGAGAGATGCTGATTCATCTGCCCCTTGCTCATCACCTTCTCCTCTCCCTTATCCCGTCAATTCCTAGTTTCACACGGATTGCTCGATTAACAATGTTTCATGGTTCACGGTGCAGTGAACCGCGTTATATTTTATGTCCTGCTACGTTCGCACTTTTCTATCTGGCCTTTGTGTGGGATGTGGACTCCAGTAAGTGAATAACAAGTGACTGTGACAAGACACTTGACCTTGACGTCCTCATTTGCTGTGTGAGCTGGGGAGCCAAGCGTGGTAGAGTACTGAGAATGACAAGCCATTCCACTGCCAAGAAACTATCTAGCCCAAGGGTTAGAAACAAACAAATACACACACACATGCAGGCATGCACACACACACGCACGCACACACGCACGCACGCGCACACAATCATTCATGCACTCACACTACTCTTCCCCTCTCTTTCCCCAGGTAGCAAACAAGGCAGTACATTCAGGGTAACACAGAGTCAGTCCCATCAGAAATCCATTGGATCCTCAGTCGCGAGGCTGTTATTGGCAATGGTCCTGCCTCCACCTTTGGATTGCGCCCCGTCACTTTCGGGTTTCGCCTCAGGGGGTGGTGTGAGCCCCGATCCCCCCGCCGGCGCACCCCAGGGGTCAGTGGTAGGCGGGTAGAAATCGTCGTCGAAGCCGCAGAAGCCCTCGTCCACACCTTGATCGTAGCGCTGGTAGGTGGAGGCGTGCACCTCGTTCTCTCTGGCCGTGATCTCCAGCGTACTATGCCACATGCCATAGCCAAAGTAGATGAGCACACCTTAAGAGACACAAACAGACAAATACTGTATAAGCATACAGTATACACACATAACCAGAGCTGACAGCACTATTTTAAAAGCTCAATAATACATCTAGGTAAGAAATAGAAGAGGGAGAAGAGAAAGTAAAGTCTCCATCAACTTAAAAAAAACAATTCATCCCACTGAGTGAGTCATAAAAATACAGCAAATCCTACTCACACAGAAAAAAAACATACAGATGCCCACCAGTATTTGTGTACAAAGAAAAACAGCTCTTCCAGACGGATATGATGTCTTTACATTAGCAGTAAAAAAGACAAAAAAGACAAGTTTAACTGCAGGCTTTTACACAGCAAGTACACACATACACACATACACACACACACACACACACAGGGGAGTGGCAGGGGAGGGCCGGCACAGTGCCTGGCTTTTAGAGACAGTCTTGCTGTCTGTGCTGACCTAACTCAAGGTAACCCAGTCCCATTACAGATATGATGCCTTCATAACAATTCATGTTCTCTCATTGTTGTCAGATTATATTCACATTAATATTAACACCACACACACACACACACACACACACACACACACACACACACACACACACACACACACACACACACACACACACACACACACACACACACACACACACACACACACACACACACACACACACACACACACACACACACACACACACACACACACACACACACACACACACACACACACACACACACACACAAAGATGTTCGGACGGATACAGCTGAGGCAGGAAATAAAAGTGAAATGAGACTTCCTTGTTTTCCAATAAAAAGCAAACAAAGCGAGTAAGTGAGACAAGATCTAGATTTTACTGGCTCACTGAGCCGATGAGAAATGCGTCATTAAGTAATGAAATGAAATCTATCACTCCATTGTTTAAAATCAAAACATGATGAGTTCCCATCTGTCCAGTAACAACACAAAACCCATCTTTAAAATCTGGTGATAAAACACACGAGACCAAAATCAAAGACAAACTGCCATTCAGTGAGGTGGTGGCTTACCCACGATGCACCAGATTGAAAACCGTATCCAGGTGATGGCAGACAGTTTAAGCATGAGGTAGATGTTGACCAGCATGGCTGAAGCAGGAACAAAGGGTACACAAGGTGCCATGTAGGGCAGCCGCTTAGGGTTCTCTGGCTGCTGGAGGATGATGATGACGAGCAGGGCAAGGAAGATGATGAAGAAGATTAACAGCAGCAAAGCCCACCAGCGACCCTCCGCAATACTGCTCGCTCCTAGGAGGAGAGGAAACAAGAAAAAAAGATGAATCTGTGGTCGCGCTATGTAGTAAATCCCTTTCTGAATTTGTTCACATGTTCTCACCAAAAATGATGAAGGAGCAGAAAGCGAAGATGGAAATGAAGAGGAGCAGCACACACACAGTGACAGTTTTCCCCGTGGCTGCAGTAGGCCTGTCCATCTTTCCCGGGAGGCCCAATCGGATTCTCAAGGTGTAGTAGCGGGGTCCGATGAGCTTCTTCAACCGCCGGGACAACCCGCCCTCTGTCTCTTCGGCTTCAATACCAGTGGTCATATCCACTGTGCCGTAGTTCGGGTGGCTGGCGGTGTAGGCGTTTTTATCTGGTTTGCCTATCAGCATCTCGTTGTCACCCAGTGATGGCAGGTTTTTGGCTCCACAGGTGTTTGTGGCCGGACCCCCGTACTCCTCTGCCTCGCTGGTTGGTGAACAGGCGTCTTTCTCGCACTCAGCCAGAACACCTTCCTTTTTCTTGGTGTTCTGTTCCTCGGAGAGGAAGTTCACAAAGCCGTGGATGTCGCCCTCAGGTTGGTAACGCAACAGGAGTACACACAGGCTTACCTGCAGACCAGGAGGAGGAATAATTTGGTTCTTTTAAGATAAAAAGACTTGACCCCATTGCCACAAAAAAGTGCTTCTTAAAGTCACTTCTTCCCACAAGAAGAATGGTTTCAAAAAATGTGTTGTGAAGCAAAAGAACATATGCATTTTGAGTTTTACAGGATTTGGTTTATTTTATTTGGTTTACTAGCATTTCATTCATGCACCAGTACCAGTGGCTCACTGATATCTCAGCTGATCTCTCAGCGGCTACCAGCTAAGACTCGCCGTTTGTGTATGTTTACAGCTACTGCATAATTCTGTATGACTCATGTGTTGGAGTTAAGGTTGTCATGATATCAAAATATTAAACTTCAGTACAATAATAGTAAAACAGCAATAGTCGTTTCCACTTTCAATACTACAGCAAAAAGGAAAAAAAAGTCGTTGGCATATAAAATTAGACCTTTTTTTTCTCTTTTTGAAATTAACAACCTGCAAACAGTGCTGGTACTGGTAATGTCACTTAACCCAAATCAGCACAAAGTGGATTTGCTTTCCCTTGGTTTTATCTGTGCAGCCTTGGGTTGAAAGTGTGATTGTAGATCTGCTTCGGTACTTTCAATAATCACAATAATTGAATATACCAGTATACAGAGGAATTGAATTGTCTCAGAATAAATATCTGCAATACACTGAGCTAAATATAGTGAGTCAGCTGCACCTTGCAAGTGCAGTACCCATATGGTCTATACTGTGTAGATGTGTCCACCATCATTATCCACTCACCAGGGTGTAGGCCAGCAGGGTTCCTATGGACATCATCTCAATTAGGTCTCTGAGGCTCACCAGCAGGGACAGCAGGGCAGCTAGAAAGCCTGACACCACACAGGCAACAGCAGGGGTCTCTGTGTAGGAAGACACATTGGCCAGGAACCTAAACACACACAAACATGGGTTGAATGTGACTCACACACATCATTTATATTGATATTAAATATAATGAACACTAAATAACAGTGTGGACTGACTTAAAGAGGAGGCCGTCTCCCGCCATGGCATAGATGACCCTGGGCAAGGGGAACAGGGACCCCAGGAGGGAAACAGTGAGTCCAGCTATGGAGCCCACCGCCACTATATACTTTGCGAACATACAGCCATGTGCGGCAAACATCTCCATAAGTGGGGCGTCCGCGTCGATCTCATTATACGGCACCATCAGAGTCAGGATCACAGAAACCTGGATGGAATACAAAAAGAGAGGTTGTGAAAAGGACACTGTGTAGCGTTTTAAGTAATATATTACCTTAAATCAACATCTTTATTCATAAATAAATCCTCATTGCTGTACAATTACCTCTGCCATCAATCTGACTTATGCTTCTGAGTGAATGATTTCTTATCTGTATTTACATAGAGCAGGTAAGTTCTATGGAGGCTTCCATGTCGCAACCAGGTTGCAACGCATGTTTGAAAAAGCGAGGCGCTAGAGAGCACTCTTCTTTTGAATGCAATATACAATTTTACCACAAGATAGGAGAAAAAACTACACAGTGCTACTTTATATAATTAGCAGAGCACTATGTTACAATATCAAAAAATAAAAAGTTAACCAGATGTTTATCATTAAAATATTACTTAAATACAATAGAGAGGAGCTAGTCGACACATGCTCTGCAGAATAGCCACCTGAAATCATGAATGTAGCTTTATCTGAAGCCACTACGTGTATACATACTAATTTTCAGCTCCACAACAGCTACTAAATCGAGCTTATTTGGAGGTTGTTTCCAAGGTCAGAAGTAAACTTTGAACTGCAGCTTTTAAGATGAGGTGTGCAAAACCGGGCAACCTCCATATGCTAATGAAATTGCGAGGACATGATCGAAAAGTTCAAGAACAGCAACTAAATCCGAATAAATCAGAATAATTTGGCTGATGCTATAATCATATAGACATTTAGGCTTTAATACTGACAAATGTTACATTCTCACAATCTAGCATGCCACATCTAGCAGGTTCAGCACACCGCACCACATGCAAAGTGTTTATTAGTCATGCTTGTCTCTCACTGTGTGTGTGCGAGTGTGCGCGATTTTGGTACTCATATTTGATGTGTGAAATCATGCAGGGCCATCTGTCACAGATACTGTGCTGCAAAAGAGTGGGATTTGCATGAACAGATTGCAGAGAGAGAGAGAGGGAGAGAGAGGGAGAGAGAGAGAGAGAGAGAGAGAGAGAGAGAGAGAGAGAGAGAGAGAGAGAGAGAGAGAGAGAGAGAGAGAGAGAGAGAGAGAAATAATTAAAAAAGACTAACCCTCACAGAGAGGAAGCTATAAAGATCATTCTCCTCCTAGTAGCCTGGTGCCCTTTAACCCTTCCTTCAATCTGGGCACAGGCATGCTGGCAGTGTGTGAACCAGTCAAAGGGGACGATACTAATCTGGAGGGAATCCTACAACAAATCCTGGTTTAACATATTTGTTTGAGAGAGCAAAGCTGACCTGAACTGCATCCTGTTGCCCATTTTAGCTTGCTAAATGTCAGCTAATTTTCAACTTCCGCAAATGCGGGTTTTTCCAAAAGCACCTCCCTCACTGTCCACATAAGTGAATTTGTACTGACGTCCACTTGAATGGATGTGAGGAAGTTCAACATGGAAAAACAGTCAAGGGGAGCACTGAGTGAAAGTCCTACTCCTACGGATGGAGCTACAGTGCGTCTTACACTCCCTCACTTTAATGTCAATCCAATGCCACCAGAGGAAAGATATGACATGTAATGTGCTTAATGATTAATGTGATCCTGGATCTTATACTGCAGCAGCTAGACGTCCCGATGGAGCCGAAAGTTATTCCAAGAAGTCTACAGAATGAGACAGATGAAAGAAGGACGGAGATAAAGAGAAGCTGAGAAAACAGATTTTGTAGCTCAAAAATAAGATTATTTGGAGAAATAGATGCGACTGGGAGACGGAGACAGAGAAAGACGAGTTATTCAAAGAGACGTCGATGAGTTTTAATGCAGTCTTTGGCCCCAGGCGCTGTTGAAAAATCCTCTCTTCCCATTGGCTGCTACTACACGGTACCCATAGCAACAACCATCCAACACAAACGTGTCAAAGTCAGAAACCTGGGAGGGTGTGCGAGTTGAATACGTAAAGATCAGAGAGGGAGCACACAGGGGCAGCATCTTGAGGTTTGATCTTCCCATCATTTTGTCACTGACACTTGGCAACACATGAAGGTGAGTGATGATACATATACAAGTAGATGTAAATTCCTATGGTTTAATTTGTCATCTCAAATTTTTAATCAAGAATTATGCCAATAAATAGTGTAGCTAAATGACCAACACATGGACTAAAATTCAGGTTTGTTTTCAAATCAGTGATTAAATTGCATTTATTAACATTCAAAATGTTTGGGGAAAAACTGTGTGGGTGTAGGAATTATAAACTATGATTGTAGCCTTCTGTCTTCCCACTATCGATGTAATCGTATTCATCGATGAAATGGAGTCCAGTCATTATCTCACCTCATTACCTCACTGTGCATGAAAACTGTGTTTTGTTGCTGTAGTGATCATTTGAGTATTTTGCCATCCTCATGCCACTTGTTACCTCTGAAACGCTAATAAAAAGGGAAACAAATGGGTATGGGTAGTATGTCTGTAGTCCTTAAAGGGAACTCACAGAGACGTAGGCAGTGAGGCAGGTGATGAGTGAGGCAGTGATGGCATAAGGGATAGAGGTGTTGGGACTCTTGGCCTCCTCTCCTGTTGTAGCAATGATGTCAAATCCGATGAAGGCATAGAAACAGGTGGCTGCACCCTGCATCACCTGGAAACAGAAGCAAGAGAAATGATCGCTTACATGAACAGCATTAGCAGACGGGCTCTTTCTCAACCTTCCTTACTATCTGTATGTGTGTGTGAATGTGTGTGCGTACCCCTGACCAGCCAAAGGGTAGGAATCTCCCCTCGTCCCAGTTCTCTCCGTTGACGAAGAACAGCCCGGCGATCATCATGAACACCCAAACTATGAGGTTGATGACGTTCAGCACGTTGTTGAAGCCCACAGAGTTTTTCACTCCCAAAGCAACTATCACCGTCACCAGCAGCGCTATCAGCAGCGCCAGCAGGTCCGGGTACGACTGCTCCCCTTTACCTGAAGGAGACGGTTAGGATTAGAACACATGTACACTGATATTATAGTTGTACACACTGTAGATATAGGTAAGGGTCATTTGATTAATCAATTAATTATATAGCTATAAAATTGTGAAAAATGCTCCTCTCAACTTCTCAGAGTCCAATTCCCGGTGAAACAGAATATATCAGAGGTGTACAGTTGCTAGATTGACTTAAATCAGTTCCTACACATTTGATTGGAATGCTAAAATGTGGGTATGCTTAGAGTTTAGTGTGATATGCAGTTACAGAGTACTGTTGGCTACACGCACGCACGCACACACACACACACACACACACACACACACACACACACACACACACACACACACACACACACACACACACACACACACACACACACACACACACACACACACACACACACACACACACACACACACACACACACACACACACACACACACACACACACACACACACACACACACACACACACACACACACACACACACACACACACACACACACACACACAGCTCCCTCACATGTTCTTAGATTAGGAGGACAAGGGAGAGATGAATGAACAGATCTCAGCCACATCCACAAGTTTGTACCCACTGATATCCAAATACATATCTAATACTATTCCTATCTTGCTCTGCTATCTAGTACGACCCACAAACAGTGAAGTGTGCTTTTATACAACCGGTGTGACTACCTAGTCGCCCAAAGTCTCATTTGATTGGATGAACTTTTGTAAATGTGCAAGCTGAGTCATCAATTATTGGAAACCATTTGTTAAATACCAGTTGTTAAAGAACAAATTGCAACGGCTGGGAAAGGCCGATCAATTCAAGCTTTTGGAACAAGTAAGTCAATTGTTTTCCAAAGTCAAGGATGAACGTTCAAGCTCAAAAAAGCAGACCATTAAATTGATTGGCAAACTAGTTGTTTTATCACTACTATGGATCATTTAAAAAGTCACTTCAGGTATGAAGCACAGTGCATGCACAAGGGTTAGCAGTTCAAGGACAGGGTGAGTTTTACAAAGTCATCGTTCCTAAAACCTTTTTTTTTTCTTGAAACATCAAAAGGGCCTTTCTAAAAAATTTGTCGTAGCGTTTCCAAAATTGAAAATACACTTATATTTGCAGCAACTGTCAACCACGCTAAAGCATAAGTTTGAATGCACTGTAAAACAATAATTACCATTTAACGTGCACATTTCACAGGAACTCAGTCTTTATAAATACACACAGGTGGTCACACAGAAACTAATGAGACATATTTTGAGCTTAATTCCACGCTTTCCTGGTGATGTGGAGAAACAGATGTTTATCTCCAGCAGGAAAAGGAAAACATTAACTTTCCATTATGGTGCGGGGCAGCTGGCCACGCTGCAAATCATGTGACCGCTACCACCGCTTTGACAGTGTCCGACAGGAAAAGACAGTCAGGGCAGTGTCACCCAGATAGACACAGCTGGCACACACATCAGCTATAGTGTTACACCAGATTAGCAGGCACTGCCCTCATGGTACTGCGTATGACCTGGAAAAATGTTTTTGCATGAATCATTTGAAATCTAAGATGCTGCTGTCACTTTCCGTAATGACATGATTTCCAAGATTAAGCAGTGACACACATCGTTTGGATGCTCCATGGAAACAAATCTGATACAGGTTGGTGTTGTTTTCATTTTTTTCTCTCTCACACACACTCACTGCCATCTTTCTGCCATCATTCTATCAATAAATATGGAAATATTACTTGTATTTCATCAAATTTAATACAATTTATTCTTATAAACTGAGTACTCACTCCTGTTTTTCATAATATTCTCAATAGAACTCTGCGGTCTTCTCCTTTGTTTTCACCGGGGACGGTGATTTTAAGTGACGTAGGGTTGCTCTCTTCTATAAAATAAAAACTAGCCTGGTACAAAAAAATTAAATTAAAAAAATCACCCCCTTCAGTGTAATGAGTCCTTACCCCAAGTGAAGGAGTTCAAGTACCTCGGGATCATGTTCACGAGTGAGGGGACGATGGAGCGTGAGTTTGGCCGGAGAATCGGAGCAGCGGGGGCGGTGTTGCAGTCGCTCTACCGCACCGTTGTGACGAAAAGAGAGCTGAGCCGGAAGGCAAAGCTCTCGATCTACCGGTCAATCTTCGTTCCTACCCTCACCTATGGTCATGAAAGTTGGGTCATGACCGAAAGAACGAGGTCGCGAGTACAAGCGGCCGAAATGGGTTTTCTCAGGAGGGTGGCTGGAGTCTCCCTTAGAGAGAGGGGGAGAAGTTCAGCCATCCGTGAGGAACTCGGAGTAGAGCCGCTGCTCCTTAGCGTTGAAAGGAGCCAGTTGAGGTGGTTCAGGCATCTAGTAAGGATGCCCCCTGGGCGCCTCCCTAGGGAGGTGTTCCAGGCACGTCCAGCTGGGAGGAGGCCTCGGGGAAGACCCAGGACCAGGTGGAGAGATTATATCTCCACACTGGCCTGGGAACGCCTCGGGATCCCCCAGTTAGAGCTGGTTAATGTGGCCCGGGAAAGGGAAGTTTGGGGTCCCCTGCTAAAGCTGCTGCCCCCGCGACCCGAACCCGGATAAGCGGATGAAGATGAGATGAGATGAGACCCCCTTCAGTGTTATTATAGAGATTCTACCTAAAAACGGGGGTCAATGTGATGTCGCTCTATTATGAAACCTGCCCCTAGAGATCACTCTGGGAACTGCGTTTTTTTTGGCACCTCTGTATTGGATCAACCAGGAAATCGCTGTGCTCGGGGCTTGGGGTCAACAGATTGGCATAGCTGTCAACTCAGAAGAACTCAGGTTGCCATTACAGAAGTAAGTATAGGTACAGAAAGAACAGAGTAAAAGGGATCGTTTCTGTCAGGAGGTCACTTGGTTCTTTGCTTGAGAGTTGAATATAGCTGATAGATGATAAGCTGAAGAAAGTGAAGACTCCTCTAGCAATCAACAAAATAAATGGACTAGTGAGACCATGCTCTTTTTTTTTAAATAGAAACACTTTATATTAGCTAAAAACTATTATTGTATTTGTTATGTATTAGCTACTGTATGTCCAAGGAATTTGAGTGAACATGCAACACAACCGAGTTAGAATTACCATCCTGCTGTTGTTTGCCTCCGCCTGACTCGTATAATATATGTAGTGGAGACTTTGAAGGAGTTTCATATAAGATATTAAGTGTATGTTTGTCATAATTAGTATGGCATCCTGACTTATGGCCAAAAGTTATTTTGTGAGGTCACAGTGAGAGAAATTCCCTCAAGGCGTTCCTGAGATATTGTGGTCACGAGAATGAGATGGATGGACAACCAAAAAAAAACATTATGCCTTGGGCTGCGGCTATTAGGCATAAAAAAGATACACTTTTTAGTTTTCCTTATCTGAATATGAATCCAAATTTTGAAACTAAAACTCACAATAACTTGGTATCAAAATCATAAGCTCAAGTCAAACCTTAATGTTTCTCTAAGTAAAACTACCCATCCTACCCAACTCACCCAAGCCCTTGAGCGTTCCGATGTGTGTAATCATAAAGTTGCTGATGCTGTGATTGGCCAGTGAGTCAGCCATGCTGCTGAGAGCCGACGCCCCCGCCGCCGTGCCAATCAGATACTCCAGAATCAAGTTCCAGCCGATGAAAAAGGCCACGCACTCCCCCACTGTCACGTAGCTGTATGTGTAGGCGGAACCTGTAGTCTTAGGCACCCGCACGCCAAACTCTGCATAACACACTCCTGTGGGACAGAAGAGGAGCCAGACACAGACACAGTTTCATATACACATCAGTGATATGACTGCATTATCATCCAAGTGAAAGGCTGACTTGAAGGTATTGATGGGTGCATTAAGGCGGTAGTAAACTATCCCTTGAGTGCCTTTTATATTATAGCTTTGTCCGTTTAATGTCTTTGCCCTTGTTATAATTGCATGGTTATTAAAAGGCTCTTCATATAAATCAAAGTGTAATTGGGACAAGAATGACTGTAACCTTTATATGCTGCCTATACTATGTTATAGTCAGTGCCTGTATGTGTGTGTGTGTGTTAAAGAGTGAGACACACAAAGAGTGTTTAAGAGCATAAAAAAGTCACACAATTCACCTGATAGTATGGAGGCCACAGCTGCGATAATGAAGGACATAATGACCCCCGGGCCAGCCATCTCCTTGGCGACCAGCCCCGAGACCACATACATCCCTGTCCCTACGCAGCTGCCCACGCCCAGCGACACCAGGTCCACTGTAGATAAGACCCGGGCGAGTCTGGTCCCATGTGAGCTGGTGCCCGTCATGGCCGAATCCAACATGGACTCCACAGGTTTGGTCCTCAGGACACGGGATGTAAAGGTGTTCCATGTCGAGCGCCACTGTACCCTTCGAGGGTCTAGCTTCCCTACCAGACTGCTCATACTGAGAGCTAAAAGGTCAAGGGTCAGAGTCAAAAGGGAAGAATTTCACAAGGAAGAGTGTGAAGTTCTCTTTTTGATTTTTTTTCTTTCGTATTTTTAATGTTTTCTTATGGAAACAATCATGTACAGCACTGCTGATGAGGAGTTATTCCGTAACCGAATGACGGCAGATACAAAGAAGATCCGATTTGGTGTTGCTGCCCGTGCCTCCGTGTTCTGCGACCTCTTGTCGCTTGTCCTGGTTTAGTGGAATGGCATCTCAGTTGTTCCCCACATGGTAAGAGAAAAAGTTATCTGAAAAACAGAGGTGGGATGGTTAATTTTTGCAGTATTTCACAGCACATTGCCTTATGTTATGCTTCTGTCACAATGCTCATTTAATTCATGCATGCAACACACAGGAGCCAAACGGTGGAGGTGCACTACGCATTTGTCCGCAAATGAAGTGTACCTGAATGAGGAAGCAGTTAATTAGCAGTCCTCTCCCTGTAGCCCTGTTGCTATAGTAGCCAAGCTCATTAGTGACGACAATGGACACCAAATCTTTTTTTTTTTTTTAAGGGGGAGGGGGAGCATAATGTCTATACTGCATATACTAACTGTACTAAACCTCCATAAAACTGTTAAATTTCATTGAGCACGTAGTCTGTGCGGCTTTATACTATCTCTATATATTTATATATAGAGCTGGGTCTGTCTGACGTTCCTGCCTGTAATAGGGAAGGTTTTCGTTGCCACCGTACTCTACAGGGGAATTGTTGGGTCTATGTTTATCATAAATAAGTCATAGAGTGTGTTCTTTGGAAATTACACAGTAATTATCCTGGTAATTTGCCTCTTACTAAAATAAGCTTGTCCTTACAAATAAGCGAATAAACTTATAATAAGCTGGTTATTTGTCAATAACTGAAACAAAATGGCAAATGACTGGACTGAAAATCAGCCATTTTCTACAGAGTCTACTGTAGTATAATTAGTATAATCAGTATACAATAATAATAATAATAATAACATACATAACATACCAAGTACTTTTGATTTCATACTTTCAATACATTTTGCTGATAATACTACTGTACTTTCATATTAGTAAACATGATCAACTCTAGGCTACACGGTGGTGTAGTAATTAGCACTGTTGCCTCACAGCGAGAAGGTTCCCGGTTCGCATCCCGGCCTGGGCCTTTCTGTGTGGAGTTTGCATGTTCTCCCCGTGTCTGCGTGGGTTTTCTCCGGGTTCTCCGGTTTCCTCCCACAATCCAAAGCCGTGCAGGTGTTCGGTTAATTGATGACTCTAAATCACCCATAGGTGTGAATGGTTGTCTGTCTCTGTTCGTCTCTATGTGCCCTGTGATAGACTGGCGTCCTGTCCAGGGTGTACCCCGCCTCAAGCCCGATGTCAGCTGGGATCGGCTCCAGCACCCCCCACGACCCCGACCCCGGGATAAGTGGTTGTAGATGAATGAATGACGAATGAATGATCAACTCCCTGATAAAACTTACATTTGTGGAGTCATCAAGTATAAAGTCTGGAACCGCTCCATAAACAATGAATTGGGAAAGATGTTTTAGATTCAAAAAGCCACTAAACTGTTTCTTCAACATAAAATGCTTTGTGGCAGATATACAGCACGTAGGCAGCACAATGTTGAACAAGAACATGTTTTTAACAATAATACACCATATTCAAACTGCAGAGGCTTTACTATACTTTTCTGCAGCTTTTCAACAGTGTCTCTGATGTCATATGAGTGACTGCTGTTGAAAGGAGAGCTATTATAGTCTTCAATTGTAGTGAAGTTCACCTCCCTCTCTTAATAGCAGTGAACTAACACTCACCATTCATCCACTTTGAACAAGCGCAAGTTACTGAACAAACACGCACTCACATACAGCACACCCACGTTGCCTCTCAGCCATAATATGAGCCACTCAAATAATGGCAGCAATTATCCAGCTGTTTAACCAGAGTAGGCTGGGACTGCTATTGTCGCTGCACTTAGTGGGAGTACGAGCATGTGCAGAGGTAGAAAAAGCACAAAGGGTGATTTAATTTGTGTGCGATGTGAGGGTGAGGTGGGGCAGGGGCACAAGGCCAACTCACAGGAATCCTGATTATACTGTCATTAAAATGAATGACACAATTTACTTATAGAAGGGAAAAAGTGTCAGTAAGCTGTCATTGAGTGAGATAGCCAGGGCCCAGAGACTGGTTCACCTATATGGCATGCAGCCATCATATTCAATACTAACTCATCCTGTTCTTTTCCTGCTTTGACTTGAAGTCGAAAATGTCTGTTGCGAAGAACGTCAATTGCAGATTTCTTTTTCAAATAAAAAAAGTAGTGTGCTACCACACAATATCCGACAATGACCTTCATCAGGAAGACCAGTTAGTTAGTGCCCATGGTAAGTCATGATACCCTTTTAAAATGGTCACTTTTTTGTTTTACAGCCAGAAATGATCATACTTATACTGATCATAGCTTAATTTACATTCATGATTTGCCTTATAACATTCAAGTGATTTTTGTATTCATGAAAAGTAATAAAATAAAATGAAATAAAAAAAGCAGTGTTGGAAAAGTGATGAGTCCATTTAGAATAACCATTATAAACATTGTCAGGTATAATCAATCACCTTCCAGATTAGACACCAAGTTGACTGGCCTCCACCTGACATCAATTGTGGTGTTTTTGATTAGTTCAGAATATAAAACGGCTCATCCTTGAGGAGTCCACTCCCCGTATTGCATGGTAACACAAATAATTCAGCATGGTTGGAAAGATGCTTTTAAAAGAGCTCCGGTGTAAAGTTGTGGATAGGCACAAGTCAGGAGAAGGATATAAAACAATTTCAAAGGATTTAACTATCCCAGAGCTCAGAGTATTTGTGTATTTGTGTCGGGCTGCCCCTCCAAACTGGAAGACCGAGCCAGGAAAAGATCGATCAGGGAGCTACCAAGAGGCCCATGGTGGCCTTGAAGGAGTTACAAGTCTTAAAGGCAGAGGTTGTTCGATCGGTGCATGTGACAAGTTCTACATTCATGGCAGGGTGGCAAGAAAGAAGCCTCTTCTGAAAAAATGTCCCACTGAGTATCGTTTACAGTCTGCCAAAAACATGTTGAAGATTCTGATGCCATGTGGCAAAAGGTTATACGGTCAGATGAGACCAAAATTGAGCTTTTTGAACTCTAAGCGCTATGTTTGGCAGAAACCAAATAGAGCACACCACCCAAAACACACCAGTGAAGCATGGTGGTGGCAGCATTATGTTGTGGGCTTGTTTCTCTTCAGCAGGGACTGGGCAATTGGTCAGGATTGAAGGGAAAATGGATGCCGAGTATACTCTGTGTGTGTGTGTGTGTGTGTGTGTGTGTGTGTGTGTGTGTGTGTGTGTGTGTGTGTGTGTGTGTGTGTGTGTGTGTGTGTGTGTGTGTGTGTGTGTGTGTAAATGGGCAAACAAACCTTAACAGCTTTAATTTGAGACACTGATATACGAATATCCAGTCACACTCGGCAAAACTTCAACAAAAAAAAGTGGCACAGTGGGACAAACTGGGCTCTGTTTGAGATTGATGTAATTGTTAGATGCGTGTTTAGTCCCACACACAGCCTTTGTCATTCCATATCACAAATCAAATGATTTAAGGAGCTTGTTTTCTTCAAAGCATCTGTGACATTTTGATATTATCTGAC
The DNA here is from genome assembly GCF_963691815.1 of Echiichthys vipera. NCBI lineage: Eukaryota > Metazoa > Chordata > Actinopteri > Perciformes > Trachinidae > Echiichthys > Echiichthys vipera. The sequence goes on along the minus strand of NC_139837.1, from coordinate 6,058,006 downwards.
TATAGTTTCATTGACAGTGACCACCACCTGCTGTGTGTTGAGTGCAAGCTATTTGTTGTAGATCAACAAAAAACGGAGCTGCACAAAGCACTGTGGTGTCAGGTGTTCCATCTGCGCTGTGCTGGAAAACTGACTTCCCTTTACTAACAGTCCAGCATTTATAACATCTCAGCTGCATTACAGTTAGCATCTTCCATGTGACAGTTACTTTATTTATGGTCTAGTTCAGTTACTAAATACAAAAGGCACATGAATACCAAGATGATTTGTTGCTTTGAGTAATTCAGATCATCATCCATATGAAGCTTAAACATTTATAATTTTCTATTAATAAGATTTAAACATGAGATTTTGCAGCCCTGCGGGGTGTGTGTTCTCTGTGTGCTTTCTAGCTTACAGTAATATTGCAGTGGCCGGTGCAGACAACCTTTAAATTATATTGGGACTTTTTGGAAAATATGCTTTGCTCTCTTTTGCCAAGAGTTAGATTAGTAGATCAGTACCCCTCTGGAACTGAAGCCAGGAGCTTAATAGTTTAGCTTAGCATAACAATGTAGGAAGCATGGGGAAACCCGGCTATGTCCAAAGTTATTGAGTCTTGTTGTCACCGGGAGGTTTCCAGGTCACCTGTGGAGACTGGGTTAGTCATTGCGCTTGCGGATTATCTTTATGCTAAGCTTATACTGGCTGAACGGAACAACATCAAGGGGATCAAGCTCAAGATCAATCAGACACATGGCCGGATGTCAAGCTTTGTCCTTCTCCTTGCTCCCCTTTGGATATCTGCGTCTTAGTGTTCTCAAAAGACCTTTGCTGCAGGAAACAACAACAGCGACAACCCCACAGCTAGCAACCTACATTAGCTAGTCTGTAGTGAATCTGAGTGTGCAGTTGCAGGACTAAAACAACTTGTGAACACCCCGGGGAAAAGGCCAATTATGCTCGTCTTTTCTTAAGTAAGTGTCACCACACATTCCACATATGTCGTTTATTATATTTTCATGGAGATTTCAGTTCCCTCCATTTTGCAGGGGTATTGTCGCTGCATCCGGAGCTTAGCGGCGCTCGAGACGATCGTGATTAGTTGTCACTGCAAATAAGCCAGCAGGGTTTTTTTCCCCCTTATCCCATATGTGTGGGGTAGCCAGATCCTGTTCCAGCACTGGAGTGGGGCAGGTGGCATTTCTCCAGTGACATCTGCATGGTGCACACTGCTGTTCTGAGCCTTTATATGGAGCACAAACTGTGCCAGTGGTGATGTTAGCTACTGAATTATTTAATAGAGTGTGGGCGAGTGCAATATGATTTTATATTTAAACATCTAGCCATGGAATTACTCATACTGCTCTTGCCGTTTCATAACAAGAAAAAGAGTCATTGGGAATGCGCAAATGTTCACAAAACAGCATAAAGGAAGAAAAGAAAACACAGCAAAATAATGAAATGCTGTGAGTAAGAGAAGGATTTGGAAAATGAATATCATACACTGCTGTTGTGTCTGCAGCAGCCCTGTTTCACACAGACGAGTAGTGTAATAGAATATGGTTGAATACCTTTCATCGATATTATAGCACTAACAAGAAAAGATCAATAGTGGAATCCCTGTCTTCATAATCATCAGCACCATCTCTAGCATTAGTGTTTTCTCACCAGACAAGAGAGCCGTCAGAACATCCATCCCTTTTTCTAATGAGCCCTGACTAAGCCTGTCTCTATGTCCGCCCCTGCCTGCATCTGAATTACTGGATGAATAACCTCATTGCCTCTAAAGTAAGAACTGCATTGACTTAATTAGGCTGAGAGCCCTTCTGAGTCACTCAAAACCAACCTGGCAACAGGCTTGCATTGCCCCTGCCCATTTAAAAACCAAACCTGGCATATGGCCCTCGTTCGGATGGCCCACAGACAGAACAGGAAGGAGCAAACTCATCATTATTTAGTAGAATGCCTGAGTCAGGGAATTTTATCTTACTTTGTAAATGTGTTTTTTGGTTTTTGTGCTAATTAGCAAATGTTTGAATACTAACACGCTAAACTTGGATGAATACATTGAATATTTTACATGCTTTACATCAGCATTTCAGCACTGCCATTGTAAGAATATGAGCATGGTGTATGCTTGTCTGTCAGAAAGGGATGAAAAGAAGTTCAAGGACAATGGCAGACATGAAAGACAGACAGACAGGCAGGCAGACGGTGCTTGTGTGAAAAAGCAAAAGTGAATGTGCATAATTCATGTTTGTGTGCACTGCTCTACTTCAGTGCCTCTCAGTATAAAGATTTATGAGGCTAGCCTCCATGGAGAGTGACACGACAGTGCTTAGAGCACAGTGCGGTCTGCAGTCTAATATCTTGAACGCAATAATATGACTAACAGTGTACCCATATACTCATTTAATCACAGCTGCTTCCATTTCGTTAGAACTTATCGTTTAATGTAGTCTGGTCCTGCATGACACTGCACTTTGATCTGTAATATTATGTGCTTTTTGTTTAAAGACCTGACGGTGTTATTGTGTTAACCTTAAATAAACAACATACTGTACATTTATGTATACACATATTTTAATGCAATTTCTTCCAAAGCAGCATGTTTACAATTTAGAAAACCATTAAAATACAAGATTCAGTTGAGGAGTGTGACAGATATGAGCAGTAATTGGCTGGTTATACGGTGGAGTCCTACATTCATTTGCCTTTGCTTGACTGACTTTGGTGACTGTCGGGCTGATTCAATGCCTTGGCTGACTGGCCACAGTGTTCCTTTCTGACACGCCTAATGAATCGGATTCCTCATTTGACACAAAAGAGAAATTGCCTCCTGCCAGGTTGATTTGCTTGCCATACTCATCAGTCATACTTGAACTATGCCTGTTTCTACAATGTTCAGAGACTGATTTTTAAATAAGAACTGTGATGGCCCATCAGTTTCACTGAGCAGGTTGCCGGACTCCCTCTGTGATTTACTGACATATTCTTTGTCTGATCTGCTCATGTCAAACTATCAACATGGCCAGATGGTGACACTCACCCAATGTTGGTTTATTATATGAGGAAATCGTTATTTTTACTGAAACACAAAATCTTAAGCTATCTTTGTGAACATTATTGTACATGGAGATTTTAAAAGTTTCCATTAAAGTTGGCAATGTGATCATTGACAGTAGTAAAGGAATTCCTGATGTATTGGGGGCCCTTTGAAATTATTCCCCAGGGGCCATTCAGCCCCTAATTTAATTTTCTTCTATCACGACTAATCAACTGTTTATTTCAGAGAGGTAAAGGATCACAAGAAATGTGGCTCCACTTTGTTAAATGAGGAGGCTAGTGGGGGCAAAGACGCAGCTATATGTCAAAGAGTAAATGAGGAAGTTGTAAAGCAATGGCTGTGCATCTAAATTCAGTGAAATAATGCAAACACTGTATTAAACCACAGAAACAATAATGACTTAATTTGACTTCTTCCAAGTAGAATTCAGGTTCACATACAAACACAGTGCTGTAAGGTTGTGTATTAATACGGTGTAAACGAATACTGGTTAAGAATCACATCAGTCATGCTGTTCGGATGTAATTAGTCAAATAAACCATCATTCACCATTTCCCGTGCCTGGACCTGAATACTAGGTTACTTAATTGGATGGAAAAATCAGAAAATCCTGGCAGACTGTTCTGTGGCCTTGGAACATGAAATATGTCAAAACAGCCAGAACAAATAATCAATGTGCCAGTAGATGAAGGAAAAATATGGACAAAATGTGTTCCTACTAAGTCTACATGTGGTATAAACTGATTAATGACTGACCACTAATTTATCCGGCATGCTGCCATCCCTGACCATTGAGCGTAATGTGTTGATTGACACCATTGGAACTTGTGATAGGCAAACACAAACAGGCATGTCTCTCCGTCTCTCTCTTCACTCAAGTTGGCTGTCTGACCATTTTACTCATTACATATCTGGCTCATATGCGAGTGATTCACTTCATATTTGACCATTAAGCCCAACCATGTTGATGTGTACTCTAGATTTGTAGCATAGTGATACGAAATTAGTGACCAGATAGAAGAAATATGGCAGTTGTTTCTCCGTTCGAGGTTTATCATCCCTTTCTGTCAAAAGTTTCAAAGGTGGAAAGTGCTGGCTCTGGCGACAAATAGCTCTGGATGACTGACCTGTCAGCCAGCCCCGTTCACTCACATTTTGGCCTGTCTCATCCCCATCTATCTTGCCTTAATGCAACACAGTGGGAGCCTGAAGCTTAGAGCAAAATGAGTCTGGCTCCAGACTGTGCGATAAATAAAAACAATAGTGTCACTCCCTCTGGCTCCCTGGCTAACCAGCCATATCGATGATATCTGTCTTGTGTGGCCTTAAGCTCTGAAAAAGCAATAGGGTCATTTCACACTCAGAGACTGAACCCTAAGACTGAACCAACTTTACACTCAAGTACAAACCTCAATTGCAGGCATACAATCTAAACTAATGGCCCTAAAACTGGCTCACTGATATCCTGCTGACTAATTCCTGGACGAGGAGCTTTCATGAAATACTGGTGACTCAGACATAATGGAGAAAGGAAATATTACCAATGGTTTCCAGAAGACATTTTCACCCCATAGCATTGTCTTTATCGATCTGATTTGCTAATCTCCTTCCTTTTTGTGCATTGTTGTCCTTCCGTATTATCCGAGAGATCTTTCTGTATAGTATCACTACATAAAAATATGTCTGCGTGGAAAAGTGCATTCGTCATAGGCCATTAGAGCCACGTACAGTATCTATCTCTTTGCCGTCATTCTGTCTAACCCCGCCACTTCCTCTCTGGTGTCTCTGTCTCTGTCCTCCCAGTCGGTGCAGGGACTTATTTGTCAGCTTAGACTGCTTGCCAGAAAATGAATGTAGTCCCTGTTGTGCTCACTGCTCACTACTGTATGTTTAAACGGTCCACTGACAATTGATGGTCCTCTGTATTTCATCGATTCCACCTTCACCTGTTACCCTCTCTACATTCTCAAGTGTATTCCCTGTTCTTCACCATCTGCCTGTCTGCTTTATATACTTTTTCTCTGTCTCTTCTCACAGGCTAGCCTTGGAGCCTCTTTCAATCCAACAACAACTTTGACTTCTGAGATTAGCATAGCGCGCACAACCATGAAGACCTCTCTCTGGACATTCAGTGAGTATTTTATCAGTTTATCAGTGCAGACGTGTTTTGTAGTCTGATATTTAATAAAGTTGGCACTGGTCAATTTAGCCCTATCTTGTGAATACAGGACTTTGTGAGAACACTTTGTGCCCACCTGTGCTGGTATCAGTATCTTTTTCAACTCAAAATGGCTAGAAAAGTCATTTTTAACTAAATCAAATGTGCATCCCAATGCCCATTTTGTTATCCTAGGAGCCTTGTTTTGTGGGAAGGGGGAGCCTCGTCGCAACTACTGCTGATAAAATATGCAAGCTGCAGATTTGCAAGATGAAGTATGTTTTCTGTCCATTCCAAAAATGAACTAAATGACCAAAAACATGATTTTTGTTTCAGTGAAAATGACAGCGAGTAGGAATGGTTTTATGAGCTTTTAACAACTGATCAATCAACTCCACAACAAAGGATAATACCAGAGAAAATGAACCTTCTTGTCACATTGATGACCATTAATGTGTTTACCGCAGTTTCCTAATGCATGTTTTTGTTGCCTCTTGTAAGACTTATTTAAGCTTTAATACACACTTGTTACTAGTACCTCGACAAACGTTATACATCATGTTGAAGACTTCATATCTGGAGGGTTTGTACAATATCAGTTCTAGAGGAGTTGAAGACGCAAATGCTGGGTTAGTTTTCTACGACTTCTTGTAGCTGTCTTTTTGAAGGCCACTTTAACAGAGGGTACCACTTAAATGAGGGGAAGGAGACCTATTAGGGGGGATAATTGGGACAAAGTCTTAAAGACATGGATTGATTTCCTCGCAATCAGTTTAACTACTGGAACTACTTTGTGCACCTGCAAAATGATTGACTGTTCATCAATGCAACAGAATGTCTCTATCTGCTATTTGAATGTTGTTTTTATAATGATGAGCCTATGAGATCTGAAAACTAAGGAAAACTGTTTTCATGAAGTGCAGTAGAACGCATCAGAACAAACAAATAATCTACTGTTCATAATAACCATCTACTCTTTACAAAGTTTTCCTTTTAGGGCTTAGACATTCCAGCTTAAAGCTGCATTCAGCAAGTCTGGCAGATCGAGTTGACTTAAATTTCGAATGTTTACAACTCTCATGCCCCTCTCCCTCTACCACCGAACTCCTCCGCGCTCTCCAATCGAGTTCTCGTCAGTGCGCATGCACCATTTTCCTGTGAATTCCTGTGTCTTCTCTTATCGATAAACAGCACGGAGTACATGCTAACGTCATTTAGTGTATGTCTAGCTTGTGGCGTGTGCCTGAGATATTGTAACATGCGCGAGCGGGGAGGGGGGATCTGTGGCGTGTGCACGAACTGTGCCTGAGAGTCAGCTCTCACACAGCCCTGCGATGAGTGGACAGGATGACTCGGGCGCTGTGGATTTTTGCAAAACAAACAGGCTCTATGTTTTCTAAAACAGGATGATTTATGTTGTTCTATCGGAGCATAGCGTCGGCTTCAGTGGATATAATCAAACAAATGTTGCCAACTGGGACTTTAAATATGACAGCTTTCCAATACGTCCGACCCCTACTATCAACATAAGTGAAGGTGGGTCAGGTTTTCCTCTATGTACATCTTAGGGTGGCAGCCATTTTATGCACCGCTTCAGAATTTAATAAAATGACATGAAGTCGCAATTGCACGACTAGAGTAGGCGGGGGGGTTCAAACAGTTTTTTTCAAACTGTTATTTTCTTTATGACTGCATTCACGTGAAACGCAATTGTTGCACAGTGAAAAAAATCTGTCATTTTATCTGGATCAAGGTGGATTTTTGGGGGGCTTTCGCACCACGAATAAAGACATAAACCAATTACTTTATGTTGTTGATTTATGAGGATTATGAGACAACAACACAGAAGTCTGCTACTAGACTTCAGACATCCATAGACCTTTTCACAATAAAAGCTCAAGACACACAGTTCATAGTTAAGTGTTGATGTAAGCTTGATCCTGCTCCTGAAAAAAAATCCTAGAGGAAACACTGTCGGTGTTTGTTTAGAAAGTGCTCAAAATTACGATGGAGGTAAAAAAAAAGCAGAAACCCTACTGATAAACCTGTGGGGAATAAACCACAGTCACAAATTTATAACAGTGATCGGATTACATTGTAATGATAATGATCAAGGCCGTCCACCTCCCACACACTTGCTGTCCAGTCTCTGTCTGTGTCTCCTTCTCTTTTTTCTCTCTTAGAATCTGTTGAGCCAATAACCAGAGGTTTGTGTGTGTGTGTGTGTGTGAGTGTGCGTGTGTGTGTGTGTGTGTGTGTGTGTGTGTGTGTGTGTGTGTGTGTGTGTGTGTGTGTGTGTGTGTGTGTGTGTGCGTGTTTGTGTGTTACTGACAGAGACAAAGGAAAGGACGCAATCTTTGTCTGTGTGTGTGAGGTGCTGATTATATTAGCTTTTATGCGCAAGCAGGTTCACTGACGTCAGCGCTGAGCAGTATCTGATGGAGAAAGGATGGTGGGGGCCAGTCAGCCATTCATAAAAATTTAAGCTTTATGGTTCTTTGTGTTGCATGAGTCACACATATATTACAGTAAGAGGGCACTAATGGAATCCCTAAATTCTAGGTATTTATCTGCCATAAAGAAATATTTTCATGTGTGATTCATCCAAACAGGCGCATACGCATCTCAAAGAAGTATCAATTCTCTCTAGTGTCTCTTGTACCTATTACACACACACACACACACACACACACACACACACACAGACACACACAGACACAGACACAGACACACACACACACACACACACACACACACACACACACACACACACACACACACACACACACACACACACACACACACACACACACACACACACACACACACACACACACACACACACACACACACACACACACACACACACACACACACATTCACTCAGCATCCGTTATCCCTAGTAAAGATGAATGAGGGATCCAGTAGCATTTTATAAACCCTGCAGTTACACTAGTTTGAGCTTTCTCTTCATTGCTTTGGCTTGTGACTTGAAATTAAAAGGACTATAATGGATAGTTTTATAAAAACAATGTGAAAACAACGTGTCGTTATGAAAGGGGATGCTCATTGTGATGAATCTACAGAGAATTATCACCTGAAGCTCCCCTCAGCTTAACAAAGCTTTGCCATTTGAGTTTCAGCTCAGTGTTTAGCTGTCTGGCTTGCAAATGAATGGCTTTAAGTTCACCCTCACTGCTCTTATAGCATCGTTTTCAGGCCACAGCAGGTAGTTGTTTTCGGTGAAAACACTTTAAAAACCCTCTGTACACTACCTGCCCTGTGCCAAACAGCAGACCTGCACAGTTAGTGACAAGCTGGTGAACATAGAGGTACAGTTAGCAGTGAAAGAGGCAGATATTTCCCCCAGGAGTTGGTAGAAACTCTGGTTGTGTGTGTGTGTGTGTGTGTGTGTGTGTGTGTGTGTGTGTGTGTGTGTGTGTGTGTGTGTGTGTGTGTGTGTGTGTGTGTGTGTGTGTGTGTGTGAGGGATATGCAGAAAGTCAAACTGCAGTTGCTAAATTAGTCAGTTATGTAATCTACTAGTTCTACTTCTCCATCATCATCATCATCATCATCATCATCATCATAATCGTCCTGTTTGGTATCCGTTGTTTTGGCTAAAGCTGCTTTGCCCAGCGGTTCATCAGTTCATTACACTGTATGTGCAGTTTATGGATTTGCTGTGAGGGGTTAGACCTTTTGTAAATGAAAAACAAAAGCAGTATTCATGTCCATATTACAGTTTCTTACTTTTTTATTACAGTATTACTTAAATGTAAAATTGCCATTAAAAGATAAAGTTGACCGAACATGTTCTAATTTGGTCAGTCAGGGTTCTGAATTGCCAATTGTGCTCTAACACATTTTAATGTGAAGCTATCAATGTTGCCAATTGTGCAGCCGTCTCTCACGGTAAGTAACAGGCACCTGTTGAGCACTGACAGGGCCATCAAGCTTGAGCGTATTAGCGAGCGATCTGCTGATGACTGTTTTCAGCACCATGGACAGCGCGTCATCACAACTGAGTATAAGAAAAAAGAATTAAGGAGGAAGGGAAAAAATGAGAGACAAGACCTTATGGCAGATAGAGAGATAGAGCGAGAGAGAGAGAGAGAGAGAGAGAGCTGGCCATGTCATTAGGGATTAGCCCAGTTCCACAGCTTGAGGCTTTCAGTGTCTGAGTGCTCCTGTCCTCACATAGACACACACACACATGCATCCAGCAGACCAGTATGTTGCCTCACTGTTTGTGTGGGGCTATAGATTGATAGATAGGACATAACAAAGCGACAGGCAGGATGTGATTAATTTAAAACCTTTGTCCACATCAGATACAGATTCAGCCTTGACAGAAAGCTTATTTTAGCCTGTATTATAACAAATTATAGCGTTCATCTTAGTATCATGAGGATGGACAACAGCATAATAAACTCTGGATTTCTCAGCATCTCTTTTTTCTTCTCCACCCAGAGCATTAAAATACACTTAGTTTCACCATCTTTGTTTTTCTCATCTCCCTCCAGCATCCATATAAACAATAACTACACATGCTCTCACCTGCAAAAGACACTTAATTAAACGTCCCACCCTCTGTCAGTCGAGTCCCTGCCGCCCCGCTGCCTCTTCCTGTACTCTCCCCGTCTCTCCAAACGTAGCGTGCTGCAGCTCCAGTCCGGTGGGAGAAGCGACACCCGCCCTAAACTCTCTCTTCCCTTCTTTTTCTCACGCAAAGACGCGCGGCATTCAGGTAAAGCTGCGCATCCAGGAAGGGACAATTTCCCGACATTTGCGTGCACTCTGCGGACACACCAAACCTCACCTCTACGAGGACGCGCGGTTGTGCGCCATCGCAAAAAAAAAAAAAAAAAACGGCACAAAGACAACAAAAAAGGGAGGAGGAGGAGGAAGAGTGAGGGGGGAGTCACTGAAGGAGAGGGGGGTTGGAGGGATGATCTAGTTTGAGATAACGAGGGGATGAGAGGGAGAGAAAAGTGGAGGAAAAACACTCACTGTGGCACGGCCGGATTAAAGGATGCCCATGTCGGATGCTGCAGTCGGTCACCAGCATCAGCAGCAGCATCTCCGGGCTGCGCGGTGCATCTGCGGGAGACAGCGCGAGAGGGGGGAGGAGGAGAGGGAGGATGAGGTTGATGATGTAAAAAGCTTTAAATCATTCAGGAGCCCGCTGTACGACATGTGACCGCCGACACGGTGTATTATTCATCCGGTTTGTTTCCTGGTCGCCCTCGACCGAAGAGACACCGAGCTGACCGGACGTCGTCTTTCCAGCCCACCCCCGTGATTTACTGATCCAACCATGACACAAGGATTATCACAATGTGCCCTCTATATCCATATCATTCATGTTCTTTGTACTTTTTCTTTGCAGTTTTATTATTGCTTTTCTAGTAGGCCTATGTTGATTTCATAAACTACCCAACTATAGAGTCAAAGTGTCAATGGGCGATTTATATGAATAGTAATAGTTTCATTAATACTTAAGTAATTGAGTCAAAAAACACACATTTGTTTCTTTAATTGTAAAGAATTGACTGTCAGATAAATTCCAAGTGTTTTGATAAATATTTTTTAAATGGTTTTATAAGCTAAAACCACCAAGAGGTGACCAACCCCACACTTAATGTTACTTTTGTTGAAAATACACAAAAAGACCAAACAGTTATTTATGTTCCCATCTTTTTGGTTTTCCTCCACAATGGTTAAAGTGAGTGGTGAACCACACTTTGCTCTTTTATAGTTTCACTTGAAGTGTTATTGTCCCACCTGACAACGTCATTTGTCTGGTAATTGCTTCAAAGTAATGCAGTAGATCAATAGGTTGTGAAATTCCCACACAGAGCTGCAGCTACAAATCCCCCTCACCACCGCAAAGAGGATATTAGGCCTGTAGGTCACACAGGACATGTCTGTCAAACATAATGATGTCGGATTTAGATAGCTATAGACGTGACATTTTCCACAGATGCAGTGACCTGAGGGGGTCTTGGAGAAGAGTTGGTGTTTAATATAATGAGGAGAAATGCATCCCTCCTGGCCACCATTCATTTCCAAAGGTAGAGGCGTTGAGAGTCATTTAAAGGCCTGCTGCTAAATTATTAAGCTTGTGCTGGTGTCTGATCAAATATTCAGCATATGGCCACGTTATTTGCCATAGATAGTATTTATGTCAGTTGCTTTGTGTAGCCTATGTGTGTCTGTATACGTCTGTACCATACACTTTCATCTGTGTGGATTCAGTGTTCACTTATTCACCATGACAGACTGTGGCCCTAAACCAGCACAGTTAAGAAATAACAGGACATGTTTGAGCACACCCGCTTGTAGACAATTCAAAGGCATTTTATCAAATCCGGCTTCTTGTTTACTCAATCAACGGTCCATATGTTATCTTATGAAAAGTATGCACAATTTTAATCCTACTCCTACGTTATCCTACGACTGGCCAGCAAAAAAGAGTGACCACAGGGCCTGCTCAAGCCCCTGCAGTGCAGAACCTGCTTATTCAACAAAACTACATTTTGTATGTTAAGGTAAAGATTGTGGTTTGGGTAGATACACATGTAAGTTTGGTATGTAACAATAATAAGTCAAGTTTGATTTGAAAAGGGACACGAACAGCGGCTTCCTCGCCGAAAGCTTTGTGTTTGTTTGACCCATCAATCCACCCCGACCTTCTCCCTACGTGGACTTTGTCGCTACCCTGTCATTGGACTTCCTTAGAGGTAACCCTGCACATCCTGGCTCACCATTACGTGGGTTTAATGTATTACTTTTCGTGGTGTAAGTATGAAGAGTGAATGAGAACAGCCTGGTCCAGCAGAAAACAAAACTTAACAAAACTCAATGTGTTGTTTGGCAGACTAACCAAGCAAGTGCACATCATTCCATCTACTTGCTGTTCTTCCACACTGCGGTTGTCCCAGCCTGGTCCTGGTCCTGGTCCTGGTCCAGTCCCAGCCTGGTCAGATGCGTACATGAACTGATGAAGCCTCTTGGATGAGAGGTGAAATGTCTTCCTAGGCAAATAACCAAGTCCAGTTGCTTTTGACTGAAATTGCTTTTAGGATAATGATGACCTGGACAAATGAGAACATTCACAATCCTCACACTGCGGTATGTTTGTGTGTTTGATACCGTCATGGCTGCAGCTCTGTTGTTTTTTCAAGCTCACACTCACAGCTTTTTCCTCTGCTGCTAAATGTCAGCTACCCTGCTGTCCAGCGGCTGTGTGAGTGTGGGAGTTTCTGTGTGTGTGTGTATGTGTGACTGAGAGATGACTCACTCTCACTGTGCCCTAAACACAGACACAGTTGTGAGACCTGAGTGCCACTACCCATAATCCAACACTGCCTGATGAGGGCTACAGGGCAGGAGTGACCCTTACTTATCCATCAAATCTGAACCGGCAGTACACGCACACGCACACGCACGCACACGCACACGCACACGCACACGCACACGCACACGCACACGCACACGCACACGCACACACACACACACACACACACACACACACACACACACACACACACACACACACACACACACACACACACACACACACACACACACACACACACACACACACACACACACACACTCTCTCTCCCTCTGCTTCCTCATATGCCAGATTAGAGTAGGGTCAATACCTCTACCACATATGTAAGTGAGGCTTAGCACTTAATACAATGCACTTGCTGTTTAATGTGTTGATGGATGTGATCTATGTGCACATTTAGTAACGCACACACGTCTAAAAATGAACACTTTTCCCCTCTGCATGTGTGAATCTAATAGTATTATCGAATATCATATTTCTACTCTGTGACTAACCTGCCTGCTCATACCTCATCATAATAAATGCTCCATATTCACACGCTATCAAAACTCTATATCCAGCTCAACAGTCTCTCCTCCATCCATGTCAGCCTCCTCGGCTCCACTCTAACAGGCATTTATTATTCATCACAATCTCCAGAAGTATAGCCTCCCTCCCTCTCCGCTGCTCTCTTTGCCACGTCGGTGGTAGCGGAAGATGGACCGAGGAGAGCTTAGACGAGGGGGGGGGGGGGGGGGGGGTGCTTTTGAAGAAAAGGGTTCAAGACAGAAAAAGAGCAGAGGCCAAATGAAGAGAGAAAGTGAGATAAATCTGAAGGTGATGAATTAAGAGAGAGATACGACAGAGAGAAAGATAAAAGAGTTAAGAGCAAGTAAGAGGGCAATACAGACAAACAGTGAGTGAGTTGGGAAGGAGGGACCGATTGAGCAGGATGTTTTCTTTTTCTACGTTGAACAGGCTGGTTGTAAAATTCTTCAAGGAAACTGCAGTCCTCTCCTTTTATCAGATAATATAATGAAACAATCAAAGCCAGATCCATGCAGCGTGGCTAAGTTACAGCTAGCTGGCTAACCTTTGCTTGCTTGCTCGCTAACGTTAGCTCACTGTAACGTAGCGTTGGCTGGTGGAGTTATTTGCTAACAATAAGCTAGCATTATTCTAAATACAATAATTCATTTTACGGAATTCTATCAACATTATCTAAGTCGTTCATGCTCAGTCTCACTGTATTGGCCCGTACTCTGTGGAGTATGTGGAGCTATGGAGTGCCATTAACCAGGCAAGAGCATGCCGACTGCGGTTCACTAACGTTCACCGGTATCGCTAATAAAGCGTTTTTTCTGAACATTACACAGAGAACATTTATATAATTTTGGTTTTTATTAATTTGAATTGAAAGAGTGCCATTATCCAGGTGACTTTTTAGCTACTTTTTTATTAAATGTCTACTTTGAAATGGTGCCATTGTGATGTGCCTGTAGCTTTTATTTCAGTATTATATCAAAATGGCCTACTGCAATTTTCAAATCGTAGGAGGTGAGCTGAAATGTGTGTCAAAATACCATTTTAAGTTAAATATCTTGGTGCCGCAGAGATGTCCTGGCCATGACACAATATTATATGGACTCATGAAAACATTTTCCTTTGATACGGATCCCGGCAAAAATCACACCATAATGTGTTTTTCAATGAAAATGAAAATAATAATGTAAAAATGATCATTCCCTCTAATAGTGCAAATCACGTCACAATTGGAATAGCAGTCAAAATAATCAAAATTATATATTTTTTCATAATGGTTCAACCCTAGTTCTAGGTGTCCGCAGCTTATCTCTCAAAATATCGGATCAGCCTCATATTTTTGTGCATATTCATGACTGTATGCTCAAGGACCTCTTGAGGCGTTTTTTCAAAACATTCAATAATCGGATGCAGGTTTCCCTCCACCCCTGGCAGATGGTGGAGATGATAACGAAGTAACAAGCCTTTCAGTAATGGTAATTTAGTCTAAAAATAATGCATTAGAGTAGTAGTTACTGCAAAAAGTAACGGCACTTTGTACTTTGTAACGCGTTAGTTTCAGCACTACTTTAACCTAATCTAATATTTTTTTAAAAAAAAACAAAAGATCTGCCACTGACAACTATACATAAACAACTATACCAAATGTCATAAAATACCTTTTGCATGGTTCATGGAAACATTGTGTTTCTCATTATATTGTGCTGCCTAGCCAACCCCTCTCAATTGAAACCTAAACAAGCCAAAACAAACCTTGTTCAGATGATTCAGTTGCAATTGGACACGGGCTTGGTCTGCTAAAGGCAACACCCAGAGAGTCTCACACCGCTAATTGGCAGTGCTGCGAGTTATTGCCATGGTTTGTTGAATCTCTTTGAGGCACAGCGGGTCCCGTTCCCATGATCCTCTGCAAGTCCTTTGAGGTCGGCTATTCCCACAGGTGTTCGCTCCACCGATGGGGTAATTAGCGGTAAAACACACACACACACACACACACACAAACTGTTCTTTACAGCTGGACCCAAACCAGCCTAATAGTTTGTGTGTGCACATTTTAGATTTACTGCTGTGAATGTGGCATAATTGGTGTATGTGTCTGTGTGATTGTGCGATAAAGATGTGTTTATATGGGGGGTAGTATTTGTTTCAGAGGCGGTTAATAGCATGAACTGCCTCCATCTCAGGACTGAGAGACCTGGCTTTAACAGTGCGTTTAGACAAATGGCTCTCTGTGTGGATGTAATTTAGAGCCAACCGAGCCCTTCGCTTAATAAAATGTTAGAAAGATGGAAGAGGGAGTGAGGGATAGAGGGATAAGGACAGATATAGAAATGGAACAAGATGAGGAGACAAAAACACAGGCAAATAGAGTATTAGAGAGAATTTTGCAATGTCTTATATTTGAATAGATGGATAGATAGAGTAGATGGGTTTTAATAGAAAAAAATATTTCCCGCAGATGCAAGCTCACACCTGCAAGCACATGTGCCCAAACCACACACACCTGACAAAATCAGCTAGTATCTGCACTGATGAACATCTGTTCCTAGCTTCCCTGTTTCACATTCCTTTCACTTTAGCTGTCGCCATATCATTCTCCATCTATTCTCTCTCTCACACACACACAGACGTATATGCACACAAACACACACAGTACTTTGTACCTTTCCCAGATGAAGATATCTAAGATCTATTCTCATACACTGGGTTCGGCTTCAAATGCAGTGAAGATAGAGGGAGTGTGTGTGTGTGTGTGTGTGTGTGTGTGTGTGTGTGTGTGTGTGTGTGTGTGTGTGTGAGTGTGAAATTCTAAAACGGGTTTGCAGCTGCTGGATAAAAACATGTAGTCACTTTTCTTGAATACTGTCCTAATTTTCTGAAAGATGAGTTTGAGACTGGTATCTATTAGGTAGGGGAGTTGTTTAAGTCAACTAGAGGAAGAGAGAGTGTGTGTGTGGTGTGTGTGTGTGTGTGTGTGTGTGTGTGCGTGCATTCGTGCATGTGTGTGTGTGCGTGCGTGTGTGCGTGCGTGCGTGCGTGCGTGTGTGTGTGTGAGTGAGGTCAGCTTCGTTCTAATTGCCTTCAGCACTCTGAAATGTACAAGACCTATGGTACTACAGACATCTACATAGCACCCTTATCGGGTAACCATGGTAACTGTGCGTGTGTGATGACATCGAATACATGCAGGTGTGTATAAGTGTGTCATCCAACTACTTGTTTGTCCATGGGAGGAGCCTTTTGGCAATTATATAATAATCAAATAACAGCTAGAATAATTATCAACTTCACATTCAATTATTAATTATTAATTCATTTAGTCTAGAGTGTTCCAGACACACAATCAAGAGACGAAGGCACAGTATTTATCTTTGTTATACGTGATGTGTGAGTGTAGCTTCAGTGCTGTGTGAAGTGGCCTAGTAATGTAAATAATGACTAGGAATAACAGCACTGGTCAACCGTTGAAACAATGACTATGCTTCAACAGAAAAAGTGTGATGTTGTTATAGCGCTGCAAAAAGTCTTTGGGAGGTCGGAATGTATGCGCGGGTCTACCAAGTGTGTAGTCTCGCATTACCAGATCTCCATAGCACTGTGGGGTATGGTCTGGCTACACCAGCTTATCATTCTGGGATAGGGGGAAAAATGCTCTTGCTTGTTGTGTATCCCTTTAAACCTCAGGTTGGGCAGTGCTAAGCCAACAGTGCCCTTGCAAAATAGACAATGGAGATGACGTGAGAGGGCGCTGGATTTCAGGCTTTATCCCAGTGCTGTACAACCAGTGACTTCAACACCGAAAACAAGGCTTTGTGTCCCATCACCCATTCAAAACCAACCTTAGTTTCTTTTGACCAAGAAAGATCTTTACTTTGACCTTAACCACGTAGTCTTAGTAACCTAAAAAATACATTTCCTATATCTGCGCACTTGATGTTCCTGCAGTATAATCCACTTTTCTGGGGCCGTATTCACAAAACATCGAAGTCCTAAGTTGCGGATTTAGGAGTAAATTGAGAATAAGCGCGATTTCACTCCTAATTTAAGTACTCCTAACTATTTAATTTAGTATAATTCACAAAGCATGTTAGCACTAAAAGTAGTTCCTAAATCAATAAAAACTCACTAAGATTAAGTCAGGAATGACCTCACTGGCTGCTGGAGTCAACCTTTTGCAGAGATTAATTGATAGTGAGCTTTTAAAAAGGTATCGCCTTAATAGAGATAACATTATGAACGTGGTAGAGTTGGTCAGGGAAACCATCATATCACCAAGGAATAAAATTCACCCAATATGGTAAATGGACTTGTACTTATAAAGCGCCTTTCTAGTCATCTGACTACTCAAGGCGCTTTCACAGTGTTTGTCACATTCACCCATTCACACAGACATTCACACTGATGGCAGTGAACATCTACAGCCCATCTAATCTAATCTAACCATTCACACCACATTTACACACCCATGCGCAGCACGGGAGCAATTCGGGGTTCAGTGTCTTGCCCAAGGACACTTCGAAATGTGGACCGGGAGATGGGGATCGAACCATCAACCTCTCAAACAGAGGACTACCCACTCCGCCACCAAGCCACAGCCGGAGATTAAAATTGTTACAACTCTTCGCTATTTGGCAGCTCTAATCCCGAGAGAGAATCTCTGGAAAATCTTTGGCAAAGGAGTAATGTCTAAGAAACCCACTACAGTTACCGAACTGACTGCAAGAAGAATGGACCAAGATCAAACCAGAGCAGTGTGAGAAACTAGTGATGTCCTGTGGGCGCAGATGTGCTGAAGTCATTCAAAGCAAGGGCCTCTACACTTCTTATTAATCATTTTGCTCACTGTTTTTTTCACAAATAAAGTTTTTTTGTTGAAGTTCTTTGGTTATTTGGTATTTTGGTTATTATACATGCTAGTGCATCAGTGGTATAGCCACAGCTGATATTCTATACAATTCTGATCAATAAAAAATCACAATATTTCAGTATTAATACTTTGTTCCCTAATTTTAAACCCCAGTGTATAAGCACATGTGTGCAGGGCATGTTTTACCCATGTACCAGACTGCAGCGTCTTCATAACATTAATTAATTTGCAACTTTTAACTGAAATGCAGGTGACATTTTGCTGATGCAGCCATGCGAGAAATTAACGGAGTGAAGAAGACTGAGAAAACAAATGGGAAATGAGGAATGAATCATTTTTAATATTACAGAGAAGCAATTTAATATCTCTGTCGAACTTGCTGTAATTAAATAAAACCGCAGAGGATAAGAGATCTGTGCTTCCGCATGTGCGTTCTCTTTATTTATGTGATGATGTGTGCACCTACTGCAGTCATTGTTATAAACTGCAGTCGAAGAGCTCTGTCAGAAAGGGGAAACCGTAATTCACCACCTCTACCTTGGGGAAATTGACCATTGTGCTGTCACGCTCTCTATTTCTTTTCCTTAATATCCACCCCCCACCACCACCAGACACACACACACACACACACATACGCACACACACGCACACCCACGCACATAAATCACCATGGAGATGGAAGATGGAGGGAGGGGCTGAGCCCTGCATTATGAAAATACAGACAAAACACGGCCGATGCCTTCCCGTCTTCTCGTTATCATTATCTCCAGCTCGCTCTTTTCATATTTCTAATATCTTTATAAGTGTCTGCACAACTTGCATCCGACATCATCATTAAGTCTCCTTCCGTTCATCCCTCTTGTGCCGTGTCTGTTTTCCATCCCGTTCTCAGATTGTTGAGATAAAGATGGGCGCTGTTTGCCCGTTAATGAAATCCACCCAAGGCCAGCCGTGACTCCCTCTGTTTACCATGGGTGATGACATATTGTCCTCTACATCCATCATGTGGAGACACAAACGCACACACAGACTTCTTTGTAATTAGAGGTGGATGGGCATGGGATTGTTTGGGGTCGTTTGAACTACATTTCTATTTTTAGTTGGAACCATGTACCAACACTGGCTGTATCCTCTTGTCTGAACCACAAAGTAGACATCTTAACCCATCTTTAGGCTCTGTCAACTGACACCATAAGCTTTGCACGGTTGCAATCAGGAAGTCATCATCCGTAAGATTTGAGATACCTCGTTTGTGGCGGCCTCTTTGGCGGTAAGATGTTATTGCGGACGAGCCTGTTCTTTCAGAGCCCTCCATCTTGTCACGTTCATGGTCGCTATGCGTGGGGACTTTTTTTATGCTCTTTTTTAAACTTTATAGAAACACATTCACCTCTCTACTTCCAGTCTGTCCACTATATGTTGCCCTTTTAAATCCATACACACACACACAAACACACACACGTTCCTATCACTCTTCTGCCCTTACTACAAGCCTGACTCAGAAGTCGGAAGTTTCAAGCTCCTCCAGCAAACCAACCGCTGTCAGCAGCGTCACTAACGTGGCGGCGTATTTGCATTCAGAGAGGGAATGTCGCTACGGACACATATATTGGAATAACATTGTTTTTAACTCACTCTTTGATCAATCAATTTTATTTTGACAATAGATCAAATGACTTTACGTGATATGAAAGACATTGCTCATAGTGATGTATCACACAGATAATTATCACGCAACGTTGCAGCTCTACGTAGCTTTTTAGCTCATGGGTTTCGGTTATACAGTTTGCAGACTTCACTATAAATCAACCATGTTTTCCAGCAGCAACAGGCATCTGATATTTCTTATGTATGCCACAGGGCTGTCTTTGATTAAAGAAATTCTTAGTCAGCTCGCATGATTTTGTCGACCAAGTGAGTTTATTTAATTGACAGATCTGTAAAACAGATTCTCCACGAAGAATTATGCAAAAGTACCATTTTAAATTCTGTCTACCAGAGACGCATTACTGAGCTCCTTTGAAATAAGAAAACGGTATAAAAAATGACTAATTGACTAAAGAAATCTTAGTCATTTAAGAACGAAATGACAGATCAGTAATAGTATGCCAAATGTCAAAGATGACACGTGTCCAGTGAAGAAAGTCCAAAGGTTTTGAAGTAGCCCAAAACAGAGACAGAAGAAGTAGAAGTACTGCATTTTGGTTACAAAATAATTCCACGGTGTAACATAAATACAACAACCATGTTACAGTACATCTATTTTTGAAACTGTCCCTTTCACCCCTTGCCTTAGCCAGCGGGGCAGTACCACCTTATCTGCTTAGTCCGTTTATGTTAGTCTGCTTCATATCCTGTAGCGAATATGCTGCTTCAGTGTGCATCCATGCATGCAGGCAGGGTGTGTGTCTGTGTCTCATATCCTGGTAACACGACTGCTGGATTTATTTATTTTTTTAACAGCATGTGAACATACAGTATGTGTGCACTTCCTTGTCATTTTATCCTTGTGAGGTCATGTTAAGAACTCATAGAATCTCGATTTTTATTTAGATAATAAAGTTATAATAATAATAATACATCCTTTAAGTGCAAAAGCACCTTTCTACTACTAGAGGCTAGAAAGACTTCTAGAAATCATGCATATGATGTCAGCAAAACTCCACTTACGTACTTACTTATACATTTAAATGGAGGATTTTACCAGTTCTAAAATATTTACTTTGGATGTCTATCAGATTATTGACAAGTATAGTGTTTAGGCCTGTTTGCCCTTAAGGGGCAATCTGTCACAGCTGCATGTCAGATGGCTTCAGTGCCCTCTTAGTGACCAGTTTCCTCTTAGCAGAACAACTTAACTTCCAGCTGCAATGGAAACTGCTCTGAGAGTGTTTGGCATAATAATTAGTGTGGACAATATCCTGACATATGTTAATTTAACTTATTATGATTCACTGTGCCGTGACCTGATCTGATTTTAATTAAAATCAAAGTTTAATTAGCTAGATATGGGATACGTACAAAATAGGTAATAAAAATGATTGATAGAAAGATCTCTGTTGTCCTCAAACAGTGAATTCCCTCAATAACACAAAGGTTTTTACAAAACTAGAGTGGTTCAACAAGGTTCAGGTATACACACACACACACACACACACACACACACACACCCCAGCCAGGTGCAGGAGGACAAACAATGAACTGTCAGGCTCTCGTTACAAAAAATAGAACCACACAATGAACACACATTTTCTCCATTTCTGCTTCACCCACTCTTGAGTACCCCTCTCTTAATTATCTTTATTTCCCTCCTCTGGTTACATGTCACCTTGTGTTTTATGTTCCCTTTCACCTGTTTCAACGTTCAATGTCCCTACACACATAAATTCACTAACACCAATACATACAGCAATACATACACACCCAAACAAGGGGCAACTGGCCAATCTGATCCCAGTGCTGCGAACAGGCCATGCATAAATGATGCTGTGAAGTTGTTCAACTAGAGTTGCAGAGGAGTTGAAGGGAACCATTATAAGGAGAAAGAAAGTGTAGAATTTACTGTGGGGAAAATGAGAGACATTCTCTGTCCCAATATATTCTTGTCATTGTTACCACTCTATTTAATCCATTCACACGCATGGTGTACAATGGATGGCTTTCAGTGATATGAAGGGAAACACACCAGATGCTCCTCACAGCAGTGTGTCTTCTAATGTTGTGAAGCAGCACTTCTGTTTCTGATGGTTTACATAGCTACCAGACAAAAAGTAACATCTATCAAGTAGTACACCCACCCCATGAACTCCACCACTGATATCCACGTATCCATTTAGTCTATTTTAGCCTTGGGGCATCGCCACAACTAGAGTTAATTACCGTTTAGGTCAAGTGGACAGGAAGAAGACGTCGCGGGCTGTCCCTGAGGTTAAGGGAATGCACTGTGGGGGTCAAAGTTTAAATGAGAAGCAAATTGATATGAATGGCATTGATTTTCCTCATGTTAGATTAACGTTTGTTACACTACTGAAGAAGAGAAATGTTTAAGTCAGATAACATTCAATGTATATGTTTTAAAAGGTTATGGATACCAAATGTACTAAAAAAAAATTTTTGAATATACATCTCCAGCGACCAGGAACTAAAGTGTGTAAAGTGGTTAGTCTTCGTGAATGGCGTGCCTTTATGCAACTGTATTACCGTTCAAAGGACATTTTCACCATTTATGCTATAGTGCTAAATGTGTTGTTTACCTCGATAGTATGACACTATTGAAGAATTATATCTCCCCTAGTTTTTGCAATGCCAGACCCATCTCCACAGGGCTGTGTCAGCCCTGGAAAATGGTCTGGCTGCACAAATTAACATTGTTGTATGGGGGAAAAAAGCTTTGGCTCAGCTCAATTGACTTGAATGGAGCAGCTGGTACCGGGGCCAGTAGGTAAGTCCTTCAACACCCTCTTTTAATACACACACACGTGTTTACATACTATGTTGTTGGTGCTTCGGTTAATGTGTAGGGACTCTTATCATGCTACAAGAGAGGTTTAGTGTAATTGGAGCAGTATTGGTGGTTAAAAAAGATGTTTCAATTCAACTCTCCGGAAAATCTACGTTAATAATTCATACACGAAAAAAAATTCTCGATGGCTTATTTGATGACCCAATTAGCAGGAAGCCTAGTGATTTTGGTGATACCCTGTCATTTCCTTTTAGTGCTACCATATGGTTAGAATATTTGGTTTCAAGTAATGTACCTCAACAACAATTGGGTGAATAATTATGACAATTGGATATAAAACAGACATTTATGTTTAAAATAATAATTATAACTCTGTTTATCCTTTAACCTTTCATTTCAGGCCATCATTAGGTTAGTTTAAGACATTCCCATCAGCATCAGGTGTACATGGTACTATAATTTACAGCCTCACAGGAAATGTAAGAACCCTAACACACTAATCTAGGATGGTGAACATGGCAAACATTATACATGCTAAACATTGTCATGTGGGCATGCTGACCCATTTAGCTAAAAGCACCGCTGCGTCACTGAGCCTTGTGTGGCTGCAGGCTGTAGTTTCAACGGGGATCATTAAGAGATGAATCTGAATTTACATCAATCATATTGTACAGCATATTTGAATAGAGGCACATCCTCTCATTGAATTATCAGTGGCTGCATGGGAATATTTAGCCTCCCGAGCTGAAAAAAAGCCAAGTTAAACTTTTCTAAGTGGTTCCTGTTGAGGCTGGGAAGATGAGATTTTGAAAACACCTCCTTGTGGTTTTAAGTTTGAGGAAAGAATTTACATTTCATAAGTTGAAGAGAAAAAAAAGAACGAGGGGTAAGAGTACGTGTTTGACAAACTCTTCCACTGAGTCCAGATCCAATTCTGCTGTTGCTTCCCTGCCATGGACACACATCTGACTAATCTAATAAGTCGGTGAACTCAACCATTTCATTGGATTATACAGCAGGAAATGATTAACATATTGGGATACACAGGGTCAAGACACAGGAGTGTGCAGGAAATATCCCTTTTTCTCTCACTACCGGTGCAAGTATGAGGTGTGTGTGTGTGTGTGTGTGTGTGTGTGTGTGTGTGTGCGCGTGTGTGTGTGTGTGTGTGTAATGTACAGCTAGAAAAGCAGTGTGTGAGTGACTCATATAGGCCTTGGAAGAACAGAAACACCACAGGGCGAACTTAGATCAAATCAGTCTTGAAATGTGCTCCATCTAAACCAAAACCAGATGACAAGGATCAGCTTACATTGATTGAGACATGACTTGCAGCTCAGTGTGTGTATGTGTGTGTATCTCTATGCTCTGCGCACACAAATATTGTTGCTTTTGGATAAAAAAGTACAGTATCTGTTGATGTTAGCTGAAGAGAAATAAAGAAAAGTTATTTCATGACTGACATTTATCTTTTATAACAAACAATAAGACTCGGGTCATAATACTTGTAACGCACTCCGCACACATAATGCTACATATTTTCAAGAAAATGATTGTGCGCGCTCAAATGCA
This sequence comes from Echiichthys vipera, assembly GCF_963691815.1. Classification (NCBI taxonomy): domain Eukaryota; kingdom Metazoa; phylum Chordata; class Actinopteri; order Perciformes; family Trachinidae; genus Echiichthys; species Echiichthys vipera. The sequence continues at coordinate 6,034,014 of NC_139837.1, read as the reverse complement.
TGTACATTCTTTCTTTGAACAGCCTGAGGGGGGGAATAAAGCCAAAATTTTGGGGAGCGAAATCCCCCAAGCCTCCAAGTCAGAAGTATCTGCGGTGAATACCTTTCCGTGAAATGCCTCCATGAAGTAAAACTCAGACCAATTACTGTTGCTAAGTCAACAATTCAAGGAAAACTCAGCCGGTAGAGTACATCCTCTGAGATGTTATCTGACCTCTCAGTTGTAAGGTCAACGCAAAAAGAGGAATGCTGGGAACAGAAGCAACCGGCCGAATGTGTGCGTATACTGAGTGAGGTATACTTGTGTATGCACAGTACACTGGTGAGTGGGCGTGCACGTGTGAAATTGTATCTCGCAGTTACCATTTTGCTAGAATAAGAGCTCTATTTCTGATCTTTTAGATGCTGGACCAAGCAGCTGCCTGATATGCATCATAAAACCACTGGGGCCAGACTAGCACAACACACACCCTGCCAACATAACCACACACACTTCATGTGCACACAAACCCACACACACACACACAAATGTATGTACTAGACGACTGAAAAGACACATCAACGCCCACACATGAGCTTCCAAAACAATTATTTACACACTCTCAGACCAAAATACACGCATACAGTCATGTAAATGGACAAAAAAAAAAAATACACTTGCATGGCAATGATACTAAAACACACACGCGGAGAACGAGCATCTGCCAAGTTCAGATGGTATCACCACTGCTGACTGCTAGATTCTTCTCACACACACAGACACCCGAACACACACACACGCACCCCTCGGACAAAGAAGCATTATTAAACAGCGAAGGCTTGGAACTGATGATTGCTTATCAGGATCGTATAATTTACTGTGTTAGGTTAAAATTGTTGGCTCAATTACACCTTCTGTTGTAAGAACTCGTAAGGGAATCAAGCATTGTATTTTCTGTTTCAACTCTGAGCAGGTTTCACAAGCGCTAACCTTAAAGTAGACTCTCAGAACAAAAACTACATTTACTGTATGGTAGTAGAAGTTGGAGCTGTCTTGTGTACAGTTTGGTTTTTGCTGGTTCCCTTGTGGGGACAAAGATGATTTATTTTATTAGGTGTGTGAATGCCACTGTACATTAGTTTCATTGTGTGTGTGCAGTTATCATAATGGTGAACACACATTATCTGTGTGTGTTCTCAGAGTCAGTGCTGAATGTGCAAATACCTGCCTGCCACGCCGCTGTGATTGCCCCGTCTGATTAGAAAGTGGTTGGTTTATTTAAACTGGGGCAGGACGTGCTGTATTCATCTCACCGAGTAGAAACAATACAACTCTGCAGCCCCCCCCCAAAAAAACCTCACATGAATACTGGACCATAGAGAGTTGCTGGATATCCACACACACCTGCACGGAGGTGTATAGATATATATACTCAAAGGAACGGCTCATATGTTAGAGTCTCAGCTTCTCTGTATTGTACGATAATTGCTTAAAAATGATTTCAAGGAAAGAAGAATATGGTTAGTTGCCTATATTGCAGCAAACTTCTAATTATTCTAAAGGCATAGAAAGTTATCAATGTTTAAAGCATCTGTGTGATTGTGATTATATTGTCTTTCAAATTATAGATTTCTATCCATCTAGAAATTTCTGTAGGGAAAAAAAATGTGTCAAATATTTACACAGCTTTTAGCTCTTTTTTGGTCTCCACCAATTCCTGAGAGGTAAAAAAAAACAACATCTAAACTCTTAAATGCTCCACTATGTTCACCAGTTAGTCACCAACTTTGTCTGTCTGGGAAAAAATATAAATAAATCGGTATGTTTGCGGCTGAAATCGCCATGAATGAGAGCACCAGGAGTGAAGCAACACAGTAAATGTGCAGGCTTGAAAATCAAAAAAACAATGCGCTGAAAGGGTTTATAAAGCTCAGAAGAGCTGAGGGGAGATACAAGTGTTAGGTAAGTCTGTGTGCATTTCGTACTACAGGTTTATAAAGTCATGTGATCAATTTTTTAAATGTATCTTTTTTAAAAGCCCTTTGTACAAAAAAACTGTAAAAAAAATAATGCATGTATACACAGTCTGTCAACGCTGACAAGCAGGAAAACAGCACATTAAATATAAGAATACAATTTTATGCATTCATCCTCCACACGTTTTTAAGTTCAGTTTAAGTTTCTGGCATCCTTTCCATTATAAATGTCTCTGCTGCACCAGAAATATGACCCATTAAACCAACTCTGTATTTGCTCATATGGGCGTGCAGTGCAGCAAACATATCTGTCAGCATTATTGTTACTGCAAGATATTGTGCAATCCACATTAAAATGAATACAGCTGCTGTGGGGCTTGGGTAGTAAACACTACTGAAAATCGGTATACTGTTATAGGTATGACTGAGTGAGAGCAGCAGGGATCAGCAGGGATCGTAAGGGATGGCAAGTATGGAAAGTCTGAGGGGATTGCAGGGCAGATGGTGAGGATTTGATTAGTCAATAAAGGTTTGCTTTTACAGAGCGAGCCAGAAGTCGGTTTAAGCACAGGGCTAACTACTGAGGGGAGAAAGCGAGGAAGTAAAAAAGAAAAGAAAGAATTTGAAAAAAATGATGGTAGACAGTCTTCACAGTCTCCTGGGAGAAATCATTCTTTCTGCTGATTCAAAACAAGATAAAGACCTGGACTGAACTCATTCACCACACCTCTGAACACACTCACCCCCCAAAAAAGGTTGTGTGTAGTTATGTCCAGTTGTTTACAAATCCTATATTTTGTGTCAATAACTCAGTAAATCAGCTCCAAAAGGTTTTTTCATGAACTTGTGTGTATGTGTGTTGGGTGTCCTTCACATACTTGTGTTGTATGGTATGATGAAAATGAGTGTGCACAGGGAGGGGTTCAGCCTTTGATCGTGACAGCCAGACGTTGAGTAAGGAGAGAGGATGGACCAAGAGATGGATAACAAAGTAAAGGGATGGAGAGAGGGATAACAAAGAAAGAGACACAGGGGCCAAAGTAAGCAAGACCTCTGGTGGATTCTATGATCTCACCGGCAACCACAGTGTGTGTGTGTGTGTGTGTGTGTGTGTGTGTGTGTGTGTGTGTGTGTGTGTGTGTGTGTGTGTGTGTGTGTCTGTGTGTGTGTACTCTGTCCCACTCGCTCTCATGTGTGCCAAGTACACAGTAGTGAAAAACATGTTTTGGATTTGAGTGTTATGTTCATAGCGAGCATGTTAAAAAACACACACACACACACACGCAAACACACACACACACACACACACACACACACACACGCACACGCACACGCACACACGCACGCACAAGCACACACACACACACACAGATCATCCTGTCCTGCTCATGGAATGATCTCTCAGCTCCAAATCCTGACTCAGAGTGCAATACGCTCCTCAAAACTGTTTTTCATATTAGTGATGGTCTAAAACCAAACATGTCTTTGGCCCCGCCTCTTGGGCAACCGTGGCTCCTGAAGGCTGTGCCATTGGTGGGTGTGAATGTGTGTCTAAATGATTACCAGCTGTGACAGATATGCTGGTATTATTTTCACCCTGTGTGTGTCACCATGGCAAGATGTGATCCTGGAGACACCTACTGTAGAGACAGAGGCGGTTTTGAGTACACTTGTGGACAGATCTTGTCACCATGATAGCATCGCTATCCGTACAGCTACAAAACATTACAGGTGTGTCATTTTGAAAATGGGTGGGGCTGGCCCAAACACCATGCAAGATACAGTCATGAAACTTTACAGGTGTGTCAAAATGAAAGCAGGGTTCAAAGATGGGTGTGGTCCTAGCAAGGGCGAAGTAGGGGAGGGACCATTGCCCCACCACCCCCACTGATTTGGCATAGCAGCTTGGTTTGATCCCATCGCAGATGGTCTCTAGTTTAGATTATATCCTGATGAGCAGATGGCACCATGCATGGTTGTATGGGATGTGTGTGTGAAAGGATGAATGTGTCAAGTAGTATAAAAAGAGTGTATTGAGTGGTCAAAAGACTAGAAAAGGTGCTATGTACAAGTCCATTTACCCTATCTGTTCTTAAAAATGCTGTACTCAAAATACTAAAAACAAGTGGACTGGAGGTTGACCGTTGACCAAAACCACATTCAAGAAATTCCTGTTACAATTACCAGTAAAATTGTGAGACAACAACCCTTTATATAGTCAGGGGGTGACACCACTAGGAGACATGGAGTGGAGCAAGGGCAGAGGAAAATAACTTTTTGGATCACTATATTTCTCCTCCCACAAAACACTCTCCATGCCTTCAGGGTTTCACTCTAATCCAAAAATAACTCAAAACAATCATTGCTACCACTCTCCCCACTTGAACTCTTCCCTAAAACTTCTGTTTTCACTGCAGTGTCTACTCTGTGTCTCATCGTACCATAAAAGCAGTTTGTTCTACAACATTGGGTTTACTGTTAACTACACTATCTTACAATCATATAGCAATACTTTATCAAATCAATATTCTATCATAAACAGTAGTATTCACATAATCTATATGAATACAGTGATCTATATGAACACTGTAACTGAACTCTATCTCAACACATCTCTGTGATGAAGAAAACTATAATCAAAGTTTATGAACTGGATAAAACATACAGCATAATCTACACTCTGTGGTCACTTTGCATGTGTTTAATGTACCCGTGGAGTCTAATACAACTGTTCTGCCATAAAGTCTACTTTTATGACACCTTCAGTTCAGTTTTCGTTGGCACTGTCATTGAGATGTTAATTCAATTATATGTATGCGTGTAAATGGGAAGGCCAGCAAAAATTGAAACCTCTCAGTATAGTCCAGTAGAACTCTGCCTTTAACTATGACCCGATCATTATTGACCAGTTTCTGATAAGATGTTTAAGTAAATCAACTTATTTTGACCATCTGGTATCAAGCATATCAGATAGCTGCTTTCCAACACCCCTGCTGGCTCTGTGTTTGCATAACAACATGTTGCAGCTATTTCAGACGTTCAAGTCAACATCAGTAGCATGCAGTTCTCACAGACTGACACATGGTTCACACTTACGTGACGCATCGGGCTAACTTTGACGTTTGCTTGTTTACGGACTGAAGAAATGATGAATGGTGTTCCACAAGAGGTTTTGTAGTTTATTTCACGTCTGCCTTGATGGATGTTGTAGACCAGGGATGTCAAAGTCAAATACATCAGAGGGCCAAAAAAACAAATTAGCTACGAGCCGAGGGCCGGACTGGTTCAATGTTTATTAAAACATATTAAAATTATGCATTTAACCTGTTGAACCAAGACGTAACACAGTGCACCCTATTTTATTTCATAATTAGGGCCTGAAAGTCGACATCTGCCCTGAATGCCGATGAATAATGAACCCACTTGCGGCGCTGCAGTGAGTTTGCGGGCTACAGTTGCATTGTGGGTAATGTAGTTTTGGTGCATTGGTGAAAAACAGCAGCAGGCGGCTGTGGCGTGTGGGGCGGTTCTAATACTAATTAAATATCATCCCGGGGGCCAAGATCATTCATTCGGGGGCCGGATCTGGCCCACGGGCCTTGACTTTGACACCCATGTTGTAGACAGTACAAATAAATGTTGACTTCCCTTACATATATTCCTTTGGCAGAGCCAGATGGGGTTATATGGTTCACATTATGTGTCAGACTTTGAACACAGCAGGAGTGTGACCATCAGAGAAACGATGAGCAGCACTTTCTGTTTACATCCTCCCATGAGGCATTTTTCAACCATCTGTATCATTTAGCCTAGAATCTTTTTGCAATTCTGCTGAAATGAAATCAAATGTTTTCCAATACAAACTACTAGTATTTTCTAAGGGGTGTAAATCACCTCTCGTCATAGATTTAACCATTTTGCAAAAAATGGAAATACAGTTATGCTTGGCGCTGATGGCTCCGCTCTTAATAATGGTCCCTGTATTATCCAGCACATGCTAAGCCAAAACAGGGAGTGCAATGCAGAAATCCGCCATGGGTATACAAGAGCGGGCCCAAAGCAAGTCACTGAATACCATTTTTTTTGAAGGGGGGGGGGGGGGTTTGTTAGGACTCTATTCCAAAAAGGTGGAGGCTGGGGGTGGAGGAGGCTCAGCTTTGCCAGCAGCAGCACTATGCGACAGTGCTGGTGTGCAGAGATGAGTGCTGTGGGAGTCATACTGTGTTTAAATGAACCACCTTGTGTGAGGATGGGCTGTGATTAGTGTACGACTTATGGTAATCATCCAATTAGCGGCTGTCAGCCAAATACGGCTGGGTCGTATGACTACCATGTCCTGCATGAACTAACGCAAAGCCTATTTTTATCACAAGACGATGTTAGGTTAATTGATGACTCTAAAATTGCCCGTAGGTATGAATGGTTGTCTGTCTCTGTTCGTCTCTATGTGTCCTGTGATAGACTGGCGTCCTGTCCAGGGTGTACCCCGCCTCACGCCCGATGTCAGCTGGGATTAGCTCCAGCACCCCCCGCGACCCCGACCCTGGGATAAGCGGTTGAAGATGAATGAAGATGAATGAATGTTATTTTACGATGATAAAATATGTGCTGATATCACAAAGTCTGCTATGACACAATGTCGATTCAATGGCCTGCGATCGATACGAGACCATTTGCCTATTTAACACCAACAGTTATATATCAACTTACAAAAAGCCAGTAAAATATGATTTGACAATTTTACTACTGAACTCTTCCAGACATTTAAACGAAAACAACAAAATACTCTTTTTGTTTAAAAGAGTACATATAAAGTGGGAATTTCAAAATAAAGGCGCATCTGACATATATGTATTGATTTTATTCACTTTGATTCAACAATATCGGGTCGTTGATCATTGACTATATCGATCCAGACCGATGTATGGGTACACCCCTAGTACTTTCCAAGTCTCTAGAGGACAGCGATCATCTACTGGTGGTGGCGTTACTTTCTGTTCATTTTCCAGTTATGACATGCCTGATGTTAACTCAATTAGGTCTCTCACACACCAGAAATCCCCTCGACATTCTCCCATCCTTCTCAATCACGCTCTTACATCGCGGTGCGCTTTCATCCTCTTGCAAAAGCCCTTACATTGTCTGCAACATGGTCTTCTCTCACGCTCAGTTTCTCAATTCAATTCAGTGGAGGCTTTGTTTGCCCAACATGAGAACTCAAACTACAGTTCAAACAGAAGTTAACAAAAATAAACTGCAGCTAATAGGGCATAACAAATGAACCATTATTCTTCATGCACTACTATTCTGCATGTGAAATGGGAAATTTTACACATCTTTCTTGGGAGGATTTTTTCACTCTTTCCCCCTGGCTTGCCCCTATTTTCTTCAATTTATATTTTATTTTAAAAAGAAAGCTCTGACCTTTACTTCCTGTCTTGACTTACACTACGTTGTCTATACTATCAGCAACAAACAAACCATACGGTTACGATAGGTTTCACTCAGTTTGATCAAAATGGAAACGGAAGCTGAAGACTTAAGCGTTTAATTTTTATTCACAACTAAATCACGAAAAAAAAATGATTTGACATTGTATTTTTATCTGTCTATCATTGAGAGAACCCCAACTTTATGAAAATGAAAAACTACATCGCCGGAGTTCTCCTTTTAAATGCACTTGCCGTTAGAAACTGTAACCACACCGGTTGTCAAATCAACCAGGACTACCATTTTAAGGATTACCAAAAGTACTGATTAAGAAGACTGTCTGCATTCTGGATGAAAGTATGAACATGTTTCAAACTTTCAGCTTGACTCAGAGGCAAGAGAGTAGACAATTAGTACATATAGGACATTACACACATACTACATGTAGTCCCAGTCAACAACTGTTTTAGAACATCCCTTACAGTTAAGGAAAAGATACAGCATCAAATTATTCTGATATACTGTACATGATGTGCATGTGTGCGTGTGTGTGTGTTTTCGTGTGAGCATGTGTGTATCATCTTTAATCAGCGATCCATGTTCCCAAGTCTGTAGATTTCCAGAACTGGAAAAAAAAACTGTGACAAAGTAGCATGTGTGTGTGTGTGTGTGTGTGTGTGTGTGTGTGTGTGTGTGTGTGTGTGTGTGTGTGTGTCTTAGATCATTAAAAACACCCTCCGTAGTGTTTATTATTGAACAGAGAGAAGGAGGCTGCGTGGTGACCTCCAGTTCACACAGAGACACACACTCTATCTGATGTTTATTAAGGGATGCAGACAGATTGGCAGCTCAACAATAGAGGGGCCAGAGAGCACAGCTTTCCAATCAATGTGTAATTTCCACCTTTCCCATTATGAGAACAGCGCAACATTTTGTGTTGGCATGCTGGCCACCAGCAACACACACACACACACACACACACACACACACACACACACACACACACACACACACACAAAGAGGGAGCAGGTCTCGGTCATCAATGAGGCTTCTTGTGTTGGATCTTTCCTTTCAGAGAACAATGCCTTGGCCTTGGTTTAACAGAAACAAGTAGTTGTACCCACGCCTCCCTCTCTCTATCTCTCTCTGTTTTCATGGTTGTCAGGTTTATGTTCTCTGGCGTCGACTAAGGAAATGATTTCAAAGGAGAAGAGAGGACAGGCAAAGTATGTCGTTTGAATTGATTTCCAATACGGCTCAATAAACAAGCCTTCCTTTGTATGCTGTCACCTCGCACTACAAACATAATCAGACAACTCAGAATAATTATTGTCATCAATAATATGGATTGAAGTTCAAAGTCATTCAGGTTAGACATCATAATTTAAGTTTGGTTTATGAAACACACACACACACACACAGGCTTCCTGTTTAAGTGTAGATTTACTGTACGCGGTTGTATTTTGGTCAGATACCTTAGTCCTCTGGCTGCCACGGCAACAGGCTAAAAGGGAAAATATTCAGAGCTGCTCTGAGGATGATCCAACCTTTCACACAGACAACAGCCAAGGCTCCCATACACACACACTGCAGCACATCCAACACACACACTCATTGTATCTGCACCACATACAAAAACTTTCTTCATTTTTTTTTTGCAGGAAAATGGACAGGAAAAATAAATAATTAGTAGATGTGCCATGTGACACCTGCAGAGAATTATAATGTAGATGAGTATGATAAAATCTACAGCAACCACTGCCAATGATAATTAGGGGACGATTAACATCCTTCAGGTTACAGGTCCAAACATCCAAAAACTGCTTATGTATGCAAGCTAAAGTGTTTATTTCAATGATGTCAGGTAAAAACTTTGAAGGCCTAAGGGGCCATACACATGCTGTGTTTTTATTTTGCGCCCTCAAATCAATTTCTAATGTAACTGCAGACAGCTTTCAGGGCGCAACAGCCAGGCCTTGAGTAAAATTAAGTTCGACTTTTGGATTGCAGTAGCGCCCAACCGATGCACCTAACGTTTCCCAGGAAATAAAAGACACAGCATGAGTACGGCCCCCTAGGAACTAACAAGACATGTTATGGCATTGTTGCCATGAATTCTACATTCTATTACATTTACAATCTTTTGAAGTAAGTCCGTCCCATTTAGTCCGTGCCCACTGTAGCTCTGTGCCCTCCGTGTAACCCAGCTCCTTGAACTGTCCATTCCTCCGTGACACAAGCAAGTGCCAGCCATACCCAAAGAGAGTCATAAATACAGCAGAGGGTACAGTATGTTCCTCCCCAAAGGCCTCCCACCCATTAACACACAGGCAACCAAACACCCAATCTCATTGGTTTTGGTCTTATGTGATTGGTCTTGGTGTGTTCATCTGCTGTAGGATTTCTTAACCCATTGCAGAGACTGAGGTACTGTATTCAGGGGACTAGGCCCTAGTGGCCATATGAATTATGCCTCTTAACTGCTGCCACAGCCTGGTCTCACCAAAAGGCGTGTGAATGACACGCTATTTCTCTCAAGCCATCTCGCGTATAATTACAACGCATTTCATGTTTTTTGCATGTCATTTCACGCCATGTAGTCTCAATTGACTTGTATAGTGCAGAGATGGCGTTGTCATTTGACACACAAATGTCATTGAGGGAAAACCCATGTGTTCGTATTTCTCCGCCACACTGCGGAGAAATACGAAGTGGTGGAGCTTTCTGTCAGAGGGTTGTTTTTAAATCAATATTTCATGTGAAGGATGGCTGAAATAACGGGCGTGAAATGCCCTAACCCTAACCCCTGACCCTAACCCCTAACCCTAACCCTAACCCTAACCCCTAACCCTAACCCCTAACCCCTAACCCTAACCCTAACCCCTGACCCTAACCCCTAACCCCTAACCCTAACCCTCACCCTAACCCCTAACCCTAACCCTAACCCTGGGGAACTACGGGCGTTAAATGACACGCGAAAAGCTTAATATGCGTAGACATGCACGTGAAAAGTCATGAAAGTCATGAAAAGTGGCGTGCTATTTATACGCCCTCCCATGAGACCACGTAGGCTGCCACTGAGTCTGCTGAGGGACAATCTCGGGTGATTGGATGAGTCAAAAAAATGTCAGACTTTGACTTCATTTGTTTGAAGATGTCCATTAGTTTTCTCTTTCTATCCCTTCTGCTATCAGTATATTACGTGTGCATACAACTGCATACAAAGTTCCCCTTTTCAGACCTCCACGGATAGCTCCAGAGCATGTACATTATATAACTCTTGCAGGTAAATATTTATACTTCTTAAATAGGTTGTGAGGTCTTTTGTTTTTTTTAAAACTTCACAGAGACTGAAGTCTCGTGGGAAAACTGATTCCTCAGCATGACAGGTGCATCCCAGATGTGAAGAGATGTAATGTTACTAGAAGGTTTGGAGGAAAAAGAACATTAAAGACACAGAGCATTAGAGAAGACCATGGGGCAGAGTATGAGGGACTTAGCAAGGTAACTACAGGACGAAGGAAGGGATTTATGAGCATCATGTTCGCTGATGACAGACAAAACTGAAACCGTAGGCAGAATAGAAAAGATGTCCACTGACATCGGTCGTGAGTGAAGTAAATTCCATAGCCAGTGCACATTTTAGATACTAAATCAGGAGTGTTTGTGATTTGTCAGTGAAAGGCTCATTTGTATCCTGTTACTGCTGTTTCCCCAACACAGAAAGTTTAGAAAGCCTAGACCTCTTCTTAGAAATAATAACACAAGGTGTTTCTTATGTTTGCTGGTGTGCTTCATATGCTGATCCTTGCCCTCTTCTTAGACATTGTGGCGCCACCTGCTGTATGGGAACAAGACTGCATGTCCATCATTTTATCATAAAGCACCTTTTAATCCAGTGAAATCCTGAAATTGACAAAAGATGACAGGCATTTGGCCAAGGAAGGCATTTGTGGCTCCCCTCTATGACATATGGTCTTGGTTGTGAACACACAAACAGGAACGTCAGAAGTGATCATAGCGTCAGCAAAACAGCTTGTTCTGCTTTGCCATGATGTCACTTACGTCAGTCTCCTCTTTCCGCTCATTTGGGGTCAACCAAACTCTTTCTCTCACTGAGGAGTCACTGTCAGGTTGATCCGCTCCCCACAGTGGCCCGGCCTATCCCAGGACCCCCTGGGGCGGTAACCTGTGATCCAGGAGAGCTGTACTCTGGCTGACGCTGTTTTCATAACCGCTCCTAGTCCTCGGCCCACAAACACACAGAACATATGTACCACATTACACACTCATTCACCGACCTAATGCACACACACACACACACACACACACACACACACACACACACACACACACACACACACACACACACACACACACACACACACACACACACACACACACACACACACACACACACACACACACACACACACACACACACACACACACACACACACACACACACACACACACACACACACACACCAAAGTGCAAATCAAAAAGAACTGTTCATTTGAATCACTGCTCTCTAATAGTTTTAATCTTCAAAAGATTTGTAATGTCGTTCTAGACATTAACATGCTTTTTACAATTGTAGTAATACAGACACACACAAGTATTCTCAGCAAAAATATTACAAAATACTACACACACACACACACACACACACACACACACACACACACACACACACAGAGTTATATAATAGGCCATTGTGAGTCTGCGTATGAAGTATCATGAAGTTATTTTTGAGTGTTTCTTCATTTTCATTCTTCATCGTTTAAGTCAGTTCAACAACAGTGCAAGCTGAGGCTGCTGACTATTCAGTGTGTGAGCGGCGAATACACAGTTAGTCACGGCTGTTTCACTTCCACACAGCGAGATCGGACCTGTGAGTCAGCAGCATACCCATTTTCTCATGACATTCTCTTCAGTGAAGAGACAAAACATGAGTGAGCTGTTTCATAAACAACCTGCAGAAAATGGAGACTTCATCAAAAAAACAAAAAAAAACCCACCACAATGGGAAAATTGTCTCCCTGAGTGTGTCCTTGAGATGGTTTTCCGAGCACTATGAGGAAGTGGGTGTTTAAGGTGGAATCCATAACCACGCATTAACACACAAGTTTGAATTGAGGCTATTTTAAGAACACATTATTCATTTTATTTGATCAAACTCATCTTCAGCAATCACAGCATCAGTACTAGAGGACGGGAGCCTTGCTTTCTCATAGCTGCCAACACTTCCTGTGTTAACCATTTCATTTCTGCGTTCATTACTCTTTCTAGTATTTCTGTAGACGTGGATGCAAACGCATAAGTCAAACTCACATCACAAGCAGCAAAATGTTCACATTTTCATTCACTGGCTGTCGTGGGGATCAAACCGGAGACTCTTAGGTCCCTGGACCAACCACATGACAAACCCACATCAACCCTAGAACTATCGGAAACACACACACACACTCTTTGTTTCTTCTTCCAGTGGTTATTAGTCGAGTGGGCTCAGCTATGTCCTGGAAATCAATAAGAGTGGGAGGAGAGGAGCCTGACACCTGTTTATCAGTATGATAGCATTGCCTCAGCATTCCTTTGCCACTCCCAAAACCTCCCTTCAGCCTAAATACATCCACATGAGTAATAAGACAAACACAGAAAACTTTGAGGACGTTGCTCGCTGTTAACATACTACCATAAGCAACCTCACTGAAAGGCATTATTGTCATCCTTGTAACTTTCCATCACATGTTACTGTTAATAGCTGTAAGTCTTATATTTAAAGCCCCAGTTATTGACAATAACAGTACATTAGTAATAGTTACGTTGTGTATTTTGTGCAATAAATAAGTCCAGACTGAGAAAGACTGTCTCCTTTATGTCTCTTTGTAGTAATATTGGTTGTTCTATTTCTTTTGAAAGTCATTCTGTGTCTTTTTGCGGTTGTGTTCGTCTCTTTGAAGAGGTTTTGTGTCTGATTGTGGTTGTTGCTGTCTATTTGTAGCCTTTGCATCTGTCGGTAGTCATTTTAAGTGGTGGAGTTTGCATGTTCTCCCTGTGTCAGCGTGGGTTTCCTCTGGGTTCTCCAGTTTCCTCCCACAGTCCAAAGACGTGCAGGTGTTCGGTTCATTGATGACTCTAAATCACCCGTAGCTGTGAATGGTTGTCTGTCTCTGTTCGTCTCTATGTGTCCTGTGATAGACTGCCGTCCTGTCCAGGGTGTACCCTGCCTCACGCCCGATGTCAGGTGGAATCGGCCCCAGGCCCCCGCGACCCCGACAGGGACAAGTGGTTGAAGATGAATGTTTTACAACAAATAAGGCAAAAGCTTGCTGAAACAGCTAAACCTTCAGGGAAATGTAAGATCCTGGCCTAAATGTGTGAGCAAACTATTAAGGTATGGCATTGTTTCTGGAAAATGTCTTTCCAACCAATTCTCTTGATATTTTAATTGTGTTTTTCTACCTGATTTATTTATTTCTCTCTCTAGTACAATCTCCCCTCCATTTTGAAGCCCCTTCACTCAGCAAAAAAAGCCCCCTGGACATACAAAATGATTACAAAGCCACATGAGGGGCGACATTATAATTCTGAATCTTGTTAATAAGATGATTCCAAGATTGAATCCCATTCATTCCTGAAACATTGACTAATGCCTTTCTGGTAACAAAGTAAAGGGTGTAAAAAGAAAATAAAGTCCCGCAAAATGAATTGAAGTACAAAAAGTAGTGTGTTTATTGCTCGAGCGTGAGATGCTATCCTCATCTGGTTTAAATAATGACCCACCCCATCCCACCTCCCGTCAGCTCGTCTTCACGGTCTCTCTCCCGGCCTCCTGCCGGAGTCAACCTCCAGATGTTGGACACAACCTTTTAACATTCCAACTACTAGTCTACTAACTGCCCTTACAAATATACACACATACGTCGTAGGTCGCACACACAAAGAGAAAGTTCAAAGCTGTGCCAGAGGGGAGCAGGTGGCCAGAAACAACACGCTGCATTTGATCAGAGGTCTACCGGAGGAAAAAGCCAGAATCTTACGACTCAATTCATCCAATAAGGCACAAGAAAGGGAAAAAGAAGTTCAAGAACCACTCCACAATAACGTATTGTACATGTGCACTTCTTGTATGTTGCCTTAAACTCTCATTAAACATGGTTGCATATGGTCATACACAGTTATATTGACATGTTCTTCATTTTTTTGTTTTGTTTATCATGTTTATATTCTATATTGGTATATGTTGGTATGCCTATTAATCCATTTTAAATGAAGAAGTTCTTGATGTAGGCATCTGTTTGTAATGAGCTTAAGTAATACTCTTACTCAATGTCCTAAAATAGTTGGATTTGTTCTATTTGATCTATGATGTCATATTATCATGTTAATAACAGTATAACAATGTACTATAGCTGTTACAATGACTCAACATTAGGTGCCAGGAGTCTGAGATTGACAAAAGTGAGCTTATATTTTAACACTTATCACATCTTTTGACTTATCCGAGAGATCCCAAGAGTTCAACTGGAGTTCACTTACTTGATCTTTTTGAAAATATATTTAGCACCCTGAAACAATCCTTTTCTCACAAGCATAGGAACAGTTGTAACTATAAAATGTGAACACTGAATGTACAACGATTTAGGTTGTTTTACCTAAGGGGAGCAACACAAAAAAGCCATCTTTTCAAATGAAATGGAATAAAAAAAACAGCGTAGTCGAGGTTGTTTGGCTGTGAAATAATTCACTTATTCTTCCAGGGAGTACAAGGGGGCCGTCCCAGCAGTATGAGTGTACAGAAGGCTGTCAGCTAAAATAGAAAGTACACGCTGTGAGCCCCATTCTCAAATGAACACATCTGTTAGCATTACTATTTCTGAAGAGAGCACCCTCCCCTGACCTGCTGGTCTTAATCACATTCTTGTGCAAATGTGCGCACACAAAGATTCACACAGAGATGGGCGTGCGTAGAGGTAAACATGTAGTCCCCTACAGAACGTTGCCCGGATGTCTCTTGTCGCCTACAGTAGCTTCCAACATCGTTTTCTGGCCTAAGTATCTTTCTGAATCTGTTCAAAACAGCTGCCTAATCAGGTTAAATATTTATTTTTAGCATTCAGATAACAGTTATAATAAATAAATCAATGTAGAACTTATACAATATGTGATTTAAGATATTTTTGTGATGAAGTAAATAACATTTGACTTAGGATTCAAATCAGGCTACATTTGAAAGCTGCTGGGAAGCCTGGGTTGAGCAAGATAATTAAGTTTTGAATTACTTTTTCCTGTGCTTTAAATTATGTTTTAATTATGGCAAACTTGTCCCTGCTGTATTACATGTATGTGTAATAACTTGACAAATAAAAAAAGAGAATTGAAACCAAGACCAAAGGTCTAGAGCTACATTTTGTGGAGCTAGCAATGTTTTTGCTTTAGAGGTCAACATGCCGACATGCTCATGAACATTACATGCTCCTTGTTATTATTATATTTTCTTCAAAAGTATAGATGCAACTCAAGTACTATCTTCTTGCAGCCTTCATTTTCCCAGAAGTATGAGAGAGGCGTGGTTACTTCTGTACATTACCGTGAATTAAAACGATAGTTGGATCGTTTTTTCTTATTTATCCTCGTACCCCCACTGCACATACAACACCACACACACACAGAAACCTTCCCTACTGCTTCTCTCTCAGCGGGATTGAGCACATGAAAGCAGGACAAAATACCTCCTTCTGTCCTCCATGAGTCCTCCAAATCCTGTCAGAGGCAGATATGAAGTGCTCTTATCCCCATTTTTCACTTCAAAATCTGGATTCAATAACTCCACTGATCTTCAAAAACACTCAGAGCGCCCCTTTACACAGACACATACATGCACACAAACTCACATCTCACGGCTGCGTGCATAGACACTACACACACCCTAAATAACCACATTGTCACTTACAAACACAACAACCTGACAGGCAGACATGACAACTTGAATTGAAAACATGCACCTACACACATTATGATATACGTCAAAAACTGGACATGAATATGAAGCATGTTAGTATATGTGCATGTACTGTATATAAATGCAAAGTTAGAGAGCTCTCAGAGATAGCACTGATAGGAAACAGTTGGAAGACACTGAGGGTAGATCTTTATTTCCTTTGAACTCTTATACACACACAGCTAATCCTTTACAGTTTCAATAAAAGCACATGGTTCATTTGAATGCTTTGATCTGTGCTCTTTCTCCATCTCATGCTGTTTCAAGACATAGGCCTAGGTGCTGCAGTTACATAATGGCCCTCCTTTACACTTGGCGCTACCACAGGGTTGATGTATGTAGCCTATGTGTGTGTGTATAGGGTAGTGTTTTCCCTGACATACAAGAGAAGCCCTCTACCCTGAAAATGTATAAAATCTCCAATCATTCCAAACCCGTTCATGTCCTCCAAACATCGGGCAGCAGCTTCACCGTCTTGAATAAACAGGTTTGGAGCACTGTGGAATGGCCCATAAAACCTCTTCCAATCCCCTCCACAATCCCTGCTTCTATCTCCACACAGAGCCTTGAAAGAGTTCAGGCGATCACAGTAAAGCACTGGAGGTTTTTCCCATGGACGGCCCTTAAAGCTGAAGTAGATAACTCTCTATAGGCGATTCCGCCAAAGTACCGGAAGTGAACAAGCCGTCATCACTGAGGTGGGAGCTGTCATAAGAAGTGAACCCTTTCTACTTTGATTTGTTCTTTTTATGCAGCATTACTTTTGACAACGATGTCTAGGAAGTCAGGGAGAACCTGTGCAATTCTCTGCTTTACTTTAACTTTTGGGAAAAAATGAATGCGAACTACACAAACCTTTACCTTATGAAGAGTGCTTGTAATTATTTACCTCCATCACTGATTAACTCAGCTACTTAACGTTTACATTGTGTTCATTAGGTTGCCATGGGTAGAGCAACTTATGTTATATTTCACAATAAAACCACATTGAGTGATTTATTCTGTACGACAACAGCAGCCTCGGCATCTAACGTGAGCTAGCTGAGCAGTGTTAGCTTAGCTAACATTACTTTTTCACCGTGTTAAGCTAAGTAGCTGCATGCTTTTCATTTTGAGACTGACGAGTGTGAACCAAAACCGATCGTGCTGTTGGGAACAAAGCCCTCTCTGTTAATATTCTTGATCGTCTGCATGCCTCAGACAGGGCCGCTCTTCGTGAGGTAAAGGTTTTGTGTAGTTTGCATTGAAGTTTCCCACTGCTGCTGGAGCAGCAGAGAATTGCACAGGTTCTTCCCAACTTCCCAGACATTGTTGTCAAAAGTAAGGCTGCAAAAAAAAGGAGAGGTAAAAGTAGAAAAAGGCACGCATAATGACAGAGCCCATTCAATTGCATGCATACTGGAGGGAGTAATGGAGGCGCCGCTAGATGGCGAAACACACAAGCTATATTCTCACAGCCCTATGAGACAGAATCTGTAAAAAAGTCATGTACCTCTGCCTCCACCTGCTGCTCCCTTTGGCATCTGAATGATTCCATCGCAACTGCCCATCTGAGCAGCATGGCTGTGTGTTGACAGTCATACTGACATCACAGCGCTTTCACTACAGGTTCAATGTGTATATATGTAGAAGATTTCACAGAGATGAACACAATGTAGAGTTATTTTTTTTCTGTGGACAGAATCTCAACCTTATCTGCCTAAAACACATAAATGACAAATTAAATGAAACATGCTATTATTTATGGCTGTTATCATAGGCAAACATTTATGTAGAAAGGCAGCAGGAGCAACTGCAGTTTCAGCGAGACAGTCGCAGCGCACAGCTCATGGTAGTCTGGCACGGCTGTTAGGACAGTTAGGTGAAATCTTGCAGATGCTTTAGCAGCAGCAGGTGGAGGCAGAGGTACATGACTTTTTCATAGATTGTCTGTCTCATAGTGTTGTCTTATATAAATGTGTAGTGACGGTGTCAGCAAATATGGTTTATTTTATTTTTATAGAAAGTTACCTACATCAGCTTTAATGTGTTCAGTCTGTGAGGACTGCAATGGGATTCCATGTGCCTTGTTAACTGGTGTGTGTGTGTGTGTGGGACAGCAAGTGAGTGTGTAAACTGCAGTAACTGCAGTGTTTCTTTCAACACAAATGAATTACATAATTTGTAAGAGGCAGGGCTGAGATCTCTAGGGGGCTTACGTCAAATAATTGAAACATTTCTTATCTCTTGTTGCCACATGTGGATGCATTCATGCAAAGCACACACACACACACACGCACACGCACACACACAGTTGTGAAGAAAAATCTCAGCCATCCAAAAGTGGTGCTGCGCTGCCATCTACTGAGCATTTAACATCAGTGCATCTTGTGATGATTACCAAGTTCAACCTGTAGTTATTTGTATGTTTCTTAAAAGTTCAGTAAAAATTGAAATGACCATATATATGTTTTATTCTGATTGATTTTATAGAAGCCATATTCCAGCCTGAATATTGGTATTCTACATCTTTAGTCTGAAAAACATCAAGTGAGTATTATTGGTTGAGCCCAGCAGCTGGAAAGCCAATCAGCATCCCCAGAGGACGTAGGTAAGATCCGTGGCGTTTTAGGTGGGAAATGTTATTTGCAGATGCAAAACCAGAATATAGCAGAAAATATTATTATTGTATTTTTTTCCTTTCCCATAGTTCAACACAGGTGATAACCCTGCTGTGGAGATACCTGTTCTCCCCAGTTTGCTGTGATCAGTTCCCCATTTTGTTTGGGTTGCTCTGTTTGCCCGATCTCGACGCGTTGTCCTGTTGCTTTCATGTTTGGTTATCCTCTCGGGAAGATGCTTGAGGTCCTGAAAGCCTGCTCTTGGAGAGGTTGCATCCCCTCCAGATGAAGTTGACACATACGTGAAGCAAAAAAAAAAACAAAAAAAAAAAACAAATAGTCTTCTCGGACAAGCTAGCACTTAACGTTAGCCAGTTTTCCTGCAGAACCACTTCAAGTTAAGTGTGTTTTTTTTTTTACGACAATATCCCGAGGCTGGTGGGCACCATGGTGTTTGACCTCAAGTGTTTCTTCCAAAGACAGGCTTTCACGTCTGTGCTGTGGAAGATAGTCCGCAGTGCTCATGGTGAACAGCTTCTTTAGGGGACTTCAAACTGCTCGTAGGAAGGCTGTTGAGACAGTCTGTGGGGTCTGCACTTGTACATAACTCAACTTGTTCTTTGCCCTTTGCAGTTTGTACTGTATTATTTTACTGTTTTACTGTTTGTGTTGGGTGTTGTGTCTCCTGTGTGTTCAGTTAGTCTGTAACTTTGTGTTTTGCTGCTGCCGACCTGAACAGGTCTCTCTTGCAAATGAGACCCTGGGTCTCAATGAGATTTTACCTGTATAAATAAAGGTTAATAAAAAATTAATAATAAAGTTACTGACAGTCTTCTTCAAAAGCAACTTCAGCCAACTGGCAAATAGCCAATCGAATTGCAGCTGGGTAACAACTGGCATCAAATCTGTGCCACGCCTTTGAATTGCCTAAGGCTCTGGGTATGCACATTGTGATCATGTATGTACTGTGTATTCCCACATGACGGCCTCTCTAGCTAGACCAATGAATGAATGGCAAACAGCAACTTAAAACTATCATATTCAGACACTCACCTCACGTTGTAGAATAATGATAAATATCAGCATACATTAATTTATAATGTTTATTCTAATATTTAAACCAGTTTAACTTCTCATTGTAACAAGATATGTCACGTGCTAAGCTGGATTTGTGTACACCAAAGATCAAAATTATTAATACTTGATTTAGGCTGAACTAGTGTTATTTTTTACTGTCCATAATTTAAAAGAATATCCCATGGGGCTATACCACTGCTGCAGTGACGTGCAGTGAGGGTGAGGGTTGGGGAGGCACTGACTCACAAGTCAGATTTACAAACATATAGTAGGATGCCAACAGGATAGGATGAGAGCATAGGAGCGAATAGGATGCTGAAAACCATTTTAAAACACCAGAGCCACTGTATATTGCAGTATATCTTACCTTTACTTGTACATGACTTCTTGCTTTGACTGAAAGTCCAGCTTTGAAAAATGTCTCAGTTTAGAAATCAAATCCTCCATTTTCAGGGGGAGAAATTACAGCTTGTCTCTAAGCTCTACAGCGTCGCACAGCACACTTCTGTGTTTACCTTTTGCACACAGGTCAGAGTTCACCGTGACCTGGCTGCTGGAAGGCTATCAGGCTGCTCACTATCGCCGCCTGCCTTGAGGCAGAGGTACTGCCTGCCTCAGGGCAGCATCCTCCCTGTGGATTTATGTCACATCAGTAACATGTAAATATTACACACACACGTAAAATACATTACTGAACACCATGGAAAAGAAGACGTATGCTTTTATTACATAAAAGTGTCCTCAACCATCATATTGGAAACATACACAGAAATGAGAACAAGCACGCGCCCTCTGCACGCGCTCAATCCAGTTTGTGAGTGATCTGGAGAGAGGCTGCGCTGCCCGTGCCTCACCTCTCGTCTCCGAAGAGACTCCGTTTATTTTAGCAGGAAATACAGAATGTATTCATGGTCCACACAGGGAGTCACCTATGGACCAAAACATCGTCGCCCAACGTGGGGCTCGAACCCACGACCCTGAGATTAAGAGTCTCATGCTCTACCGACTGAGCTAGCCGGGCACTGCGCCGAGACGCACCTGATGATAATTCTTCAGTTACTCAATTAATCAATTATTAATCGTTTGTACTGTAATAATTTTGATCTCCAGTGTACATATAAAAGCAGGCGATGGTATTTTTAAATTGTTATCTTGTCTGTCGGTATGGATGCTGGACTGACAGCAACAAAGTTCTGGTATGGTGAAAACATGTGGTCAAAGCCTAAAGAAACACTTTGTCATGCATTAGACTGAGCTGTTTGCAATCTGAGACAAAATAAGAGAAGCAGCTGACGAACGTAGCACATCTGAATTAACTTTATTTTGCCTATACAATAAAAACAGACGGTTGTGATTTTTAAGACAGCAGCCATACATTTTTTTTTTTTTTTTTTTATAGAATAGAGGAGCCCATGTATCTTTATGTTGCAGAAGAGGCGCAGGGTCAGATTCCCCCAAGAAATTGTTTGGATCAAACATTGAGAAGGAAGAAAGAGACCTGGAACATCCTAAAAACCCTTTTCCTAGCGTACACCAGGAACATACCTTTTTCAAGACAGAGGAATCCACCTACTTCCTGTTTTAACACAATGCACTGTACCTGTGGTCTAAACATACAAATAAACCAGTTTCTTTCAAGGAAATTGAAATAGCAGAGTTAAAAGACAGAAAGAGAAATGTGATTCAGACAAAAAAATCTTTGATGAGAGGCACCAGAGAAGTTCGGGGGGGGGGGGGGACAACAGGAAATGCAACGTTCTCCAATGCCAGAATAATATAGACTTGTGAGAAAAGTTAACCAAATTAAAAACAACTTTAACAATCTCAATTAATATCCTCACTGCTGACACGGCTAAAATAACACATCTCCTAACACTCTGTTTGGAACCCTGAGAAAATCTGCCCCCGTGACACTTGCCTCAGTCGTTTTCAGTTGTATCCCTCTCAGTCTCTAATCCTAGACCAGCTTGTGAAGCTAAACAAGGACAGGACGTCTGCCTTACAGTGTAAACATTTTCTCAAATGGAATCAGAGAGGTCAGTCCTATTAGCTTTTCTCCATGTGTGAGACGACTAAAGGTAGAGGATCATTGACGAGACTCGTGGTAGTAATTGGTGCTACATGTCAGAGGCCAGGGCAGCTCAATAATTGAAGGAAACCGAGGGTGAGAAATGGGTCAATTTCCCTGCATCTGACTTTTGTTTCAGACAAATGTAACAGGGCACAAATATGGCTTACGGAAGACTGTCTTCTTAACTAAGGGCTGTGGAGGCTGAGTAGTTTAGAAACCTCATGCCACAACTATTAAGTTGCACTGTTGATTGGATACTCTTGAAATCTAGCCATGAACAGTGTTGGAGGAAGCAGTATACTAGAAATTTAATCTGGTTTTCACAGGCAGTCACATTTGCAACCAAAATAAGGATGTCACAGTGTCACACTGGTCAAACAGGGTTAACTTTTGTACAGTTTTGATGGACCCAAGACAGCATATCCTTCTATGTGCATATAACAGGTGGCATTTTACACACACTCTTTGAACTCTTTATTCCCAGAGAACAAATCAGGTTGTGGCGCTGGAGGCAAATTGTGAGAGGATTTATGTGCTTATGAAGGCATGCAGGGACTTCAATTTGTCTCGCATGTACACCCATTTTTCACACACTGTCAGTCATCCCAACGGCCTGCATAGCACATTCAATGTTCCTACTATACTGCTGCCTTTAGAGTGTTCATATGCTAGTCACATGCTTTACCTGGGGCTTAAAGAAATACATAATCAAATCAAAGAGTACCATTGGTACATTGAGTAGTTATGTGGCCTCCACCTTTAGTCCTTGCAGTCCAGAGTTTAAGTGGGTGGTTTTTTTTGTACCACAAGTGAAAATCTAGATGGTCAAGAGGAGCCTGCCAGTCAGAAGCCACTGGTGTCATTGTAATGGCTCCTAACATTTTTCACAGAAAACACTTTACATCGTAACAAGAACGGAATGTTGAGAAACATAATTACTGTAAAACTTAATACGCAATACAACATTCAATGGATTACTTTGGTGTCTTGACAAAAGTAAAAAATACTTTAGCTGGACTGAAGTCAGAACAAAAATAACAGACCGGCTGCCGTTGTACAAAGGACAACTTGAAAGCTTGACAGAATACCTTCCAATGTTAATATAACAATCAGTGTGTTTTCACGCATTTAGGTAATGTGATTTCTGTCAACTTGGCAGCAATCTGACATAAACTGTCATGTAAACACTTTCCTTACCCAGTGTAAGGGACTGAGGAATTTCTTCTAGAGAAAATTAGATTTATTTTTTTTACCATGTCCACGCATAACTGAGTTTAACAGGATTTTACCAAGAGCACAGGCTCGTGACCAATACTTGAAGTAGGAAAAGTATTGCTATAGTAACAGTGCAGAAAATAGCAGAAATCCAAAGTCAGCCTAAAACAAGACTAAAAAGTAACTTCAACAGCTTAAGCGCAGGTTATTGTTAGTTTTCCTAACACATGCACTTTTGAAAGACTTGACTAGAGTTTGCCCTTCTCACTGCACCATTAGCACAAACGCTCTGATCAGAAAACAGTTTTAATTTTATAGGAGGTAGGGGGAAACAAACCTGCATGTAAAAGCAGAATCTACAGCCACCAGATTAATGCGAGTGAAAGCATTGGTTTTTTTTGCAATTACCCTACTTCTCCCAATTACAATAATCTTTGTTGGTGTGAACGTAGTAAATAACCATTCAGCATATTGGTATTTTTATATCATAAAGATTCATGTTAGCCACAATCCGTTTCAGAGGGCAAACTCCGCAGAAATGCTTAAACTGCCAACAGACCCCACATCCCAAAATGTAGTTACTACAACTACCTTCCCCCACCTGCAACCCAAAATAAAGCTAAACGGTAACATCTATTCTTTTCTTGGGCACAGGGGTTAACCGTGACAAGACTTAGATAACCCATAGCGGCACTACTATCTAGATTTGGCCCGTGGAATACAAAAAATGTTTCCGTTTCCACTATTGTGGGCCAGGAATTATTTCTAACATTGTGATGTTGCGAATAGTTAAGGTTTTCAGTGTTTTGTTCTTTCAAAATCATTTTTCTATACAGTTGTCAGCTCATAAAGGCCTCAAGTGAAAAGAAAACGTTTCATAGCATAGAAAAGAAAATGGCTGCACCCAACCACCCCCCCCCGTCCCGGCCTGCTCTGCTTCAGAACAGCTGAGACACCAGAGTTCCCCGCTACAAAAGGCCAAGATCAGCAGTTGAAATGCAAAGTAAATTAAATTGAACTATTTACATAATTCATAGCTGCTGAAGTATGTGTACACAAGTCAATTGTCAATTATAAGTGTGCATGTACATGCATATGTTTTAATTGTCAAAGGCAGAAATGCATATCCTAGCCATCAATGAAGTTATGTTTTTATGTTGACGCAGCTTGCTCAAGGTTTTAAGTAAGCCAGTAGGAATCAAATCCTTTTAAAGGAGAATTTAAATTGAAAGCAAGGGAAAGCATCTCAACTGGAAACAAATAAACGCTCACAGCCAAATCACAACTCCACATTTCATTTAGGGAAAAAAAAAGGACAATAAGAAGAATTTAAAAGTAAAGCACAGAGAAAAAAAAAATACATATATTATGAATTGCCGGAATGTTGTTGGGAATTCCTGGAATAATATCAGTAGCCATTGCAAAGTTAAGATGTGACAGCTACAGGTGGATAACTTCATTGATTGAAGAGAATGCCAGTCAGCCCTGACCCAAAAGGTAAAGTTGAAGAATCTGACCCAGTCCAGTTTCCAGATTTCGGTTGACCAGCAGGGAAACTGGCGTAAATGCGGGGTGAAGGCCAGTAGCTTTGGTGAGGCTTCAAAGCTATACTGGAGAATAAGAGTGTGATGTCTCCAGCATTGTCTTGGTCATATTAAGTCAAGACCTTGGTGCCAACTACATTTTCTTCATCCATAGCTTTCGTCACAGATACCTGAAAAGGGAGGAAGAAATTCAGATCTGAGATCAGCGGTGTCACATCACTGTGTTTTAAGCAGAGTAATGATCCTGTCATACAGCCTGAAGATCAATAGCTTACTTGTTGAGTTAGCATCGCACAACTTACTAAATTTACTGAAAATGTTCCTTTTAAATTCATTAAAAAAAAAAATCTAAGTAGCTACTACTCCATGTGCCTGGAGAAGCTACTCTCTCAGAGCCGGTAATTCAGATTATTTATTTTCTAGTTTCACCTTTACGACCTCAGTTAACTAAAGGAAACCCTGAATGAAGAAACGAATGATAACTAGCTCAAAAGCTACATGAAGCAGTTTGATGCTTGTGCATTGTCAGGGACACTGCCAAAGTCTAATAAAATGAGTGAACACAGCAAATTTCTGAAGAATTACTGCATCACTACATGGAGATACTATATGTAAAAGGATTATGAATTGTTTATACAGTTTGACCAGTTCAGCCACTACCTGTAAGATTGCATTTTCACCAGGCCATAAACTCACCATAAAACATTCTCCATCATTGACTTTCTTTTCAATTTCTTTGCCCAAATCATTGTCTGGCACTTTAAGATCTTCTCTGGTAGCTCCTCCGTCATCCATCAGGGACAAGAAACCATCCATGATGTCCATCACCTAAATGCAAAAAACAGTTAACATTAAGATTGTGGATTAATTTAAGTGCAGTACATAAATAGCACCATCACCGTAAGAGAGTTAAACCTGGCTTCTGGGACACATTGTCATTACAATTTTTTCCCCTGAGACACTGTGGAACAAGCGGGGTCCGAAATAACTTCTCACCAACAGCCACTGGGATAAGCATTTTGTTTTGTCTAAGAATTCTTCGCCTCCTGCATTCAGGCACATGATTCATGCATGTGCAAAACCACGTCCCAACACAACATGGTTGGGCACCGGTTCCTATGCGAACGGTATCTACCGGACAGAATGACAATGCAGATTTGGGTACTTCAGTGATGTACGGTTAGAATTGGTTAATGTTACACGTAGCAGCAGATTGCATTAGCCTCCCGTTAGCTAACAGGCAATCCTCACTTGTTGTCAACAGCGTGCTTAATACATTTTGCTTTTTATGCACATACATCTCAAAAACAAGTCTTCTCTTCCAGCCAGCTGCAACTGGCCATGAGCAAATAGCCCCTTGAGTTTTTGGGTGCTGAAAAAAAAAAAAAAACTCCTGACAAGAAAAAATAAACAGTAAATGTCACATAACTATATGTTGGAACAGCTACTTTCCTGGATACCTGAGGCGCTGACCTCGGGACATCTGACTACATATGCTGAAAATATTTAAAATGTTGAGATTTTTCCAAAGTAAGCATCTCTCAAAGTTTTTTTTATTGTTTTTTTTCCCCCACTAGACAATGGCAAAAATTAACAAACAAGTCGCAATAAAATCTTAGTACTTACTACTTACAATACATATCGAAGTATCGCGATAGTATATTAACACTGTGCTTAAAACATAACATGCTAGTGTAGTAGCAACAACCATGTGACACTAGACTGATGAGCACTAGTGTTACTTTCATCAACGAAAATGACGACGAAATATTGTCGTCAACGAACCTTTATCACGTGACGAAAACTAGACGAGACATAACGAAAATGCTGGGCATGTGACGATGACTAAGACTAAATATATAATGCTAATAATGTTATTTTGTAGTTTTCTCCCAGTCTCGCGTCTGGGCGACGTCACTTCCTTAATCTCCACACACGCATTATTCAGATTCTGAAGATGCCGCTGCTGTGGGTCAGTGTTAACAACAACTAAAGAAACATGAGAACAAAGTGTGACACCAGCCGGAGCTCGTGTTTGGGAGAAAAAGAAGAAACCCTTTTATTACACAGACGTGGAAAAGAAAGGGAGGAATGCGACCACTAAAACTAGACGACTAAAAGTAAAACAGGCCGCCAAAAACAACACTAATGACTGGACATTTTTTTAATCCCCAATGCTGAAGGCGGGCAGGGAGTTAACTTAGCCCTTGTCAGGCCTGCAAGACGCAGCATGGGGCTTGCATTTCTAATCATTCAGTTTAGTTGCAAATAAAGATTAGGCTTCACTTATATTATACTATTATTCAAATTTGATTCCAGTGTTGCCTGCATGTATGATGTATTGGCTCCGACTTGTAATAAGAATTTCCAATTACATTAAGTCCAAATGTCACCTCACAGCGAGAAAGTTCCAGGTTCGCATCCCAGCCTGGGCCTTTCTGTGTGGAGTTTGCATGTTCTCCCCATGTCTGCGTGGGTTTTCTCCGGGTAATCCGGTTTCCTCCCATAGTCCAAAGACATGCAGGTGTTCGGTTAATTGATGACTCTAAATTGCCCATAGGTGTGAATGGTTGTCTGTCTCTGTTCGTCTCTATGTGCCCTGCGATAGACTGGCGTCCTGTCCAGGGTGTACCCCGCCTCACGCCCGATGTCAGCTGGGATCGGATCCAGCCCCCCCATGACCCCGGGATAAGCGGTTGAAGATGAATGAATGAAAATTTAGTCCAAATGCTAATTTAATTAATGTAATCACTTCCTGCATCAAGCCATATTTGTTGGAGTTGAGCCTTTGAAATACATTTTCACTGCACCATCCCTTCAACTCTTGGCTCTCCCGCTTGCTGTACAAAGGGAGGCACGCACCTGTATTGATGGAACAATCTAAATTAACAGATTTAAAAATAAACCTATATAATAACATTGCAATATTTGAGGTCTTGAGGACCTTCAGTCTTTACTCAAAGAAATTTAAACCTACACTGTACATTTACTGCCACTTGACAACTATTTCTCCTCTGCTCCCATCACCTGTCACACCGTTAGTGTGCGCATCTGTATATTGTTAGAATATGGTGAACTGCGACTGACACCAATATAAATAATGTTGCTTTAATGTGACAGTTGTGAGCAACTTTTAAATAAGTGGCTCTATCTAATCATACGCTAACCTTATTAACGCATCTGTTGTGCATTTTCCTTATCCGCTAGAGTTGCATTGGGTGTGTGCCAATTTTAGAAGCTGGGAGCATGGTGGGTGTTGCAGAAGCACACAATACAATAGACAACCAATACAAATCTGAGCCCAAAAACTTAACCTAGTCTTCTCAGAGAATTGAATCCCGAAGGAGGCCTCTAAACCAGGGCAGAAGAGCTTGTTGGCCAAGCCGGAACCTGTTCAACCAGTTCAAAACCTGTACATCTTTTCACAACTACTGAAGAGACACCTCAGCTCTGACACCTGTTTAGTAATCGAAAAAGCATTCATTTTCTCGCGCTACTATTTCATTAGGTTTAGGCTACAATTCCAGTCAAAAGTTTGGACACGCTTTCCCATTCATTTGAATGTATATCAAATCCAAAATATTAGGGTAAATGGAAGCACTGGTGGTCTAAACAAAATACCTAATACTGGCCGGAGAAACAGTTATTGGATTCCAGTACAAACTTGTTTGACCAAATAATAACTAATACCCATTGCCCACCAAGAGAGCCAATAGGGTTATCTCACCTGGTAGTCTTTTCTTAAGATATTTGGGACATCCATGTTATGGGTAGATGGGCAGATATCTTCATACTTCTTCTGAGTGAAGATGTCGATTCCTGTAAGGTGAACCTGGGAAAACATAACTGATTAGTCCTGGCCTTGAGTCAAGTCAGAATTGGGGGTTACTTGTTAAACTGGGAAATATCAGACTCAGTCACAAAAATGCCCTAAGCTCTGCATTCCAAAAGGATGCACAAGCAAGTTTTACCTTTGCATGTCCATGCTTGCCAGTCTTAGAGGTAGTCATTTCAACAATCTTACAGGGACGACCTTTCAGCACGACAAAGCCATTCTTCCTCAATGAAGAGCACTGCACTGGGTATGTTGAGGAGGCCCCAGAATCCCCAGATTGGAAATCTTCATCCGCCATTATGGACTGTTCTAAGCCAAAAGAACAAAAAGGTTTTCACAATAGCATTTGCTTATAATTATAAAGATGTCTGTGCTGTATTAAGAACCTGTAGTGTATAATATAAAAAGAGGAATAATCCGATTTGTGCTTTGTGGTAGCTTGTGAGCACAGATCTGTAACACTAAATTGTAAACATACAGCTACAACTAACACCAAACACCCAAACAGCTGTCAGAAAGGAGGCCGACAGTGGTTGAGCCCTAAGTGCTTCAAAATCAATAACCTGAAATCAGAGCGGAAGAGGGCAACTAAAAGTGCTATGTTGCACATTGCTTGACGTTTAAATATATATTTCCAAACTATAACTGATGTGCTATGTGTATTAAGATGGGCTGCAATTTCATTATTCATTTCCCGCATTAATGGACAAACTATTATCATTGGGGCAACCATATCTCGCGGGCCAATTATCCGAAAAGCTAACAGCTAATGTTAAATGCTAATTTTACGAGTTTACTTCTAACGTTAAGCGCTATGTTGTTGCCGACATTTTATTGTACACATTGTCTTGGGCAACACCCAAACGGGTTGGTTAAACATGCCAGCTGCCTTTTTACTTCGTCCCCTTCGTAAAGTAGGCTAGTTAACCTAAAATAATGACTCATGTTGGGGTGCGTGTGGCTAGGTAGCTTAGCTCAGAACGCTAGCAAAACCCCCATTAACTAGTTAGCCATGTTACGTGGCAGCTGGGCCAGATGAGCATCTTTTACACGGTGGCTTAAAGCAGTAAGCTAGCTTTACATCCCCACCTCGTGCGTTTTCTGTCACCGTTAGCTAAATTAGCTCGCTAACACGATCCACACCCATTGACGCCGGCTAACAAATACTGTTGCTAACGTTAGCTAAAGTATTGTGCGAACTTAGAAGTTACTGATTAACTACCGAGACGACTAAAGCCGCCCAGTGTTAAACATTAGGGACGATTAGAGACGCCACATAACGCGAAACAATAGGTTACTTCACGGTAGCCTCGTTGTAAATAAACAAATACAACATAGTGAAAAGCCCCTTCGTTTAACTTACCTTGTGTCTTGCTTAAACCAAAGAGAGAGAGAGTCAGTTCGCATGCGTAGAGCTTTTGTACCGCAGGAGGGGTAGTCTCGCGCAGAAAGGGCAGGTACAGGCTGCGATGACGAGGCGCGTGGAGGGGGGAGGGGCTCGCTCCCGAGAATGTCGGGAGGGCGCAGTGGCTGCCATCATGGGACTATCCAGTATATTGCACCTGTTGTCTTCTTCATACTTTGTATCATCATTCTTCGTACATCAGACTTTATACTCTATATCAGGGGTGTCAAACTCAGGCCCGTGGGCCAAATCTGGCCCGCGGTGTAATTATATTAAGCCCGCAAGATCATATCATGGTTCTGTGAGAGTTGGCCCGCGAGTATAAAGCACATACACGTCTACTTTTCTATTAACAAACATGAGCATCCATGCTACCAGTCTCTGCAGACACACTGAATCCACCCCTCCACAAAAATGACCAAAGAAAGATGGAAAACAGGAGCTTTCAGCAGCGGTGGGAGGCAGATGATCTGTGTCTGAAGGTAAAGAGCTGTTTGTCTCGTCTGCAGAGTCACCGTGGCTGTAACCAAAGAATAAAACATAAGAAACACAACGACAAGTACAAGGACCTGCACTGAAAAGGTTCAACATTACATATCTGGAGGGAAGGGAACACATGCACATTTGCAAGGTTTTTTTTATTTTTATTTTTTAGTAAATATTAAGTTTGGCCCGCAACTTTGTCACAGTTTTTAAATTTGGCCCACTGTGAATTTAAGTTTGACACCGCTGCTCTATATGGTTCTGCTCTTTAAGGGACTTTTATTTGTGTTTTTTTGTTTTTGACAATCGGTTATTGACAGATGCAATAGAGCCTTTTGGGGCTTTAGGCAGAAATTCACATTCACACAGCGTTTGTTATAAATAATATACCAAAAAAACAACAAACATGTGACCTTTGAACATTTTTTTTATTCAAAAGTGCCCATTTTAGTTTTTCTCAACATTTGAATATTAACATTTTTTTTAAAACGATGTAATTCAAATATATTAATATGAATAACAAAAAAAAACACACAAACAGACTGAACAATATACATTTGTGTGTAATAGAGCCTGTTGGGGCTTTAGGCAAAAATTCACATTCACACAGCGTTTGTTATGAATAATATACCAAAAAAACAACAAACATGTGACCTTTGAACATTTTTTTTATCCAAAAGTGCCCATTTTAGTTTTTCTCAACATTTGAATATTAAAATTTTTTTTAAAACGATGTAATTCAAACATACTAATATGAATAACAAAAAAAAAACCAATATAAATTTGTGTGGAGTCAGGTGGGGGCATAGGCTATAAAAAATGGACGTACCCCCTTTGTCGGGTCAGTTCTCTCAACTTGATTCAATCGTACTCGCCTACGGGAGTCGCCATCTTGTCAGACTTTGACTCCGCCTCATTTCCTCTCACCAAAAAAGGGCATGTATGTGACGTTGGGGGGAGGGAGATACGGCCATCTGGCTTCACACATACTTCCAAGGAGAAGTGTGGGCCAGCAGCTAGCTGTCACTCAAGAGGACGCGCCACTAATTATTCATAAACTTTAACCTCCAATAAAATGAAAACTAGCCTGGTACAAAAAAAAATCACACCCCTCAATGTTGTCATGGAGATATGAGCTAAACATAGAGAGTAGAATGTATTTTTCTACCAGGTCTTAAATAGGCTAAATTATGCTGTGAAAACGGTCTATTTACCATGGGGGTCAATGAGAAACTGCTCTATTATGCAAACTGCCCCTAGTGACACTCGGAGAACTGAAGTTTTTGTTCTGGATCAACTGGGAAGTCGCTTTGGTGGGGCCCCATTATTGTCACCACTGTTAGTTTAAGTTACATTAAGTTTGTCAGCCCTTGGGGGCCCCCTGCTGGTCTGGGGCCCCAAGCAGCTTCTCTGGTTATTAATAATTTTACTCCAGATGATCTGAAAAATTTCCCCATCCATTTACCTAATGTTGGGGAGTAAGCTAGTGACTACATGTACACTAATTAAACTAGTAGTTAAACTAGTCACATTTGGGTGGCAATTCAAGTAGTTAAATAACCTCTTTTTCCCCATTTTTTCAGTAGTTTAACACTGGAACTACTCACAATTTTGGGCCATACGAGGAAAGGACTTTACGCTTACTTTACTTTACTCTACTGTAATTGGACCCCTTATGAAAAGGCTTTTTCTTCTATCCGGACCACTGTGAGGCATGCAGGTAATGCATTTGTCCACTGTTGTTTCAGCCAGGTTTAGCTCTTCCTGGAAGCTGGAATTTCATTTAATTTGCAAAACTTGAACGTATTTGTTGTCAATTGCAACTGTAGTCTAATTAATATTGATTTGTTATTGTGATTTGTTATATTTGTTGTTGCATGTTGTTTTGAAAGTTACATGGGAAAAACTGAAACTCCTGCTTGGTCATTGTCATGCCCCAACCTGGAATTTAGTATCCTGAAGGCAGTGACTGATGGACAGTGTAAACAGAAACAAAGCTCACATTCCTTTCTTTTTTTAGACTATGTAGACTTACCTTTGAACAAGTGGGCACTTTTTGCACTGAACTTAATTCAGTAGCATTGTTTTGCTTGCATGTGGTTTTTCAAAATAGCACTACATTTATAATAGCTGTCTAAACTCATCATGTGGTTTTGAGAGAAAAACACATTATTTTGAAAAGGAAAAAAAAGTCCAGTTGTTCTTTTTACACAAAACAACTACAAACACTGCTGCACAAAGGCAGAAAATGTAATTGTGACAGAAGTTCTTTGTAGTACCATGATTTCTCTTTGGTACTAGTGATGAGAAGTGCGTATAAAACAACTACGATGATGCAACACACTGTACCTCTTTTAAGAAGTTCTTGTTTTTTACTCCTTTGTTCCTTTTTTCCCTGGTGTATGGTATCTCACGACTGTTTAGCTCAGGGCAAAATGTAGTTTACAGCCTACTGGGAAGGACACAGCCAACTTGTAATTAGTCTTAAACTAGTCCTGGGGAGTTGCTGGGGGCTGTGTTAGAGTGACTGTGTCTTTGGGTAAATAAACTTGTCTGAAAGCAGAGAAACTGCCCTTCAATATCAGTTAAACTGTCACCCGCCTGCTCTACGTTCTCCCTGATTGGTCTTTATGTGGATCTTCTAAAAGCGACTGGCAAAAAAAGAATAAGGATTCCATAAAACAGTGAAGTGTTATGTTTTTCAAGGTGTATTCAAAATACTTTGATGCTTTGAATAATAATTTGTGTCTGATGTGTCTGGAAGTTTCAAGTTTCCACATCACACTTGTGTCATTTTCAAATTGGACCAAGACTGGCTTCTCAACTAGCTGTGATGTCAGAAAGTAGTGCTTGTGCAGGTGTGCCATAAACTCAGGTAAGCATGGGTAAACTTTCCCCCTTCAGCAGACGAATGTGAAAACCTTCCCGCGTCAAACTCATACACGTCATTTTGCACAGTGAAGGCACGCAATCACGTGAAGTAACAAAACAGGAAACACATTTTTGAATAAAGGTTTAATAGGTAGTATCCAGATGTGGTATTGTAACCAAATATTGCCACAGTATAACGGACAAATAAAATACTGTTTCAGTTCATTTCCACCGTTTTAGTTTTTTAACTATATTTTTAAAGGTAAACCAGCAAAAACAAACCGCAAACAGGGACAAACATGATAGCCAACAGTTACCTATTTACAAATCTGGGCAGACATAGGACAACGTTAGCATTAATTAAGAGGTTTGCCAATGTAAGCCCAATATTCACTCTTCTTGTAGTTCCTTGGATTAAATTGTAAACACCATTCCATATAAGAGACACGTGATATTGTGTCACTGCTGCTTTTTGTGTAGCTTTCACATTTACATTATGAAAAAAATGTCATCTTCTGTAAAAAAAAAAAAAAAAAAATCCCAACCTTCCTTAATTCACCAAGTAATTATTATAACACTACAAGGATAAATGTATATAAACACTTGACATTGGAAAATACTGACAGATAGGCACCGCTTTCACACACAGACAAATAGACCACACTAATACATCGCTGTTGTTTCAAGCATCTGTGGATGTTTTGAGTTGCTGCAGTTCAGTAGCCTCTTTGGGCTCCTGGGACAACTTTTTGCGGCCCTTGTGGAAGACAGCAGCAATCTCCTCAAACGTTTTGCCCTTGGTCTCAGGGACACGGAAATAAATAAACACAGTGAAGCCGAAAAGCAGCACAGCGAACAGAATGAACACATAAGGACCCAACCAAGACTGAAAAGAAAAAAAGAAAAAGACAGGGATCAGGATTTACATAGTGTTTGATTTTTTTGAGTTTACAATATGTATGTCTTTTCTGCTTACCTCTATATATTGGAAGGAAATGGCTATGATGAAGTTGCTGGTCCAGTTGCAGCAGCCAGCTAGAGCTATGGCTGCAGGCCGTGGTCCTTGGCTGAATAATTCAGCAACTATGAACCATGGAATTGGACCAGGGCCAATTTCAAAGAAACTCACGAAAAGGAAGATGGCTGACATGCTGACGTAGCTCATCCATGAGTATTCATCCTGGAGGGAAGAGTTCATATGTCAGGGTAGTTTACAGATTACTTCATATCATCAAAAGCTGTCTGAGAAAGAGCACTGACTTAGAAATGTGTTTATTGCTAATCTGCATTATCTTGAACAAATATGAAATGTTTGTGATTTAACTTCAATGATTTATTGAACTTCATAAATCACATTTGCCTCATTTGCTTGTTCCGAGCGCATACTACCTGTGCATGCAAGCAATACAGTGTGATAAACAATTCACTCATGCCTCTTCAAACAATTATTACAAGTTTACGAGGACATCCAACTCTTTTAGCACCAAAGCGTGCTGTGAACACTGGGGTTGATGCTGTCAGGGATGCTTTGCCTGTGTGAAACCTCCCCGACTCCTCCAGCGTGAGAGTGAAATGTGTCTGCATCGTCATAACTTAGATTTCCCCTCCCTAAAAAATGTTAAAGATTTGACAACATCTTTTTTTAAACTTAAGGTCCCCATGTTACCGCAACATGGATAAGTATAAAAACGTCTCAATAAAACAAAGAAGGTTGTCGTACGTGATGACAGCTGAGCTCTACACAACTAACTCCATCTTCTGCTGAAGACCATGTGATGCAGTTGAAAGATCCAGAAAAAATCTGGCAAGTGGACCTTGAGTTAAGATTTTTTTTTATCAAACAAGGTCAAGCCTGAACTTTCAAGCTTGTATTGACAATTTATATTAAATATGTGATCAATACGAACGTTCACAAACTAGTCACAGAGATGTTATGGTGAGAGCAACACAACCATTGAGGCATATTTAAAATGAGCGACCCTGCTAAACAAGTTTATCTCAGTGAGTAAATACAAGTAGTAAAGAACAAAGGAAACTAATGCAGGCCACAGGGCCACCTGATCGAACAAACCTGGAATTTGAGGCCTACAGTCATGGCAACTGCACAGCAGCACATCCCTCCCAGACCAGCCAGAGTCAGAGTACGTCTCCCAGCCTTGTCCACCAGTGCAACCTAGAATATGCAATACATAGTTTCGTTTTGTGTATGTAAGTGTGTAACACCACTGCATGTTCATCAATGTGTATGCACGTGTCTGTGTGTTTTGCATCTGTGTGCATGTGAATGAAGCTACTCACAGACACCAGAGTGAAGACAGTGTTGATGACCCCGACTCCTATAGTGGCGTAGACTGGCTGACTGACACCAGCCCGTGCGAAGATAGCCGTAGAGTAATAAAAGATCTACAAGTATACATTTTACGTAATTATAAAGTGTAATAATAAAGGAGTGGTTTGTGTATTTGCTTTGCTTAGAGACACTGGCAGAGTTGTACCACAGAGTAATACAGATCTCCTATGCTACATTTTAGGCATGTAAACAAAACACAGTGACTGCTAATGTGCACATACAGTACTGTGCAGTATGCGCCTACAATGAAATCAGAATCACTATAATTTGAATTTAACTAATTTGCCACTCACCGCATTGATGCCAGACAACTGTTGAGAGAGGTGCATCATAAGTGCGACAAACAGCTGCTGTCTGTACAGGGAGGAGCGGATCTTGGAGGGAATACAGAGCAGTACAACATTGTCAATGCAATCGTTTGCTCTATAGCTCATGACTAAAATGCACATACATTTTTGTTTGACTCATGACCAGATGTGGATTTCTTGTCCTATCTTTCCTGTCCTTGTGCTTTGTTTTAAACTATTGCAGCATGCAGATTAGAGTATAGCTATGGAGCAATTCCAAACACCACCATGTTTGTTTTAGTGTTTGCTGCAGTATATGCATGAAATTAGTATTGTAATGTATTTTGGTATTAGGGAGATCTTGTGGTTTCACGTGGGAGCCGACCATGCTGGGATGGCTTCATCTGCAGCCTTTGTAGGTTATGTCCGTGTATTTACTATTAATTCAATAAGCTTTAAAACTAAACAAGTTATACATCTAGCATGTCTTCATCTGTGTTATCTCTGATGCTAAAATGTTAGTTACTGCACCTTATTTGAGCTCTTATTTTTTACTCAATTTACTCGATGGACTGAGATAAAGGAGTGGCTAGAAATGGCTACGTTTCTCCTTGATGGTAAGCTAACTTTCACGGTTACTTAGCTGTAACGGCTAATGGTAGCAGCTAACGGTAACTGTCAGTCAAACTCTCCTGCAATACTTGGTGCGATTTGCCGAAAAGGGTGAGTTCAAATACACTCATCAGACTCAGGTCTACTGTAGGGTCCGACCAACCTGGCAACCTGAGTGGTGGAATTATGTTTGTTAGGCATGTCAATGTCAATGTAGGCCATGTTGTTGTCCAGGTCATCGTTATCCCCAAAGAAATTTAAGTTAAAAGCTACTGGACTTGGATGTTTGTCTTGGAAGACGTTTCACCTCTGATCAAAGAGACTTCATCAGTTCATTTATGCATTTGACCAGGCTGGGACTGGACCAAAGGTCTGGTGCGGAGATCCAGATATTTAACCTCTAGTGAGTTTGATGTTGTTGTTGTTGTTGTTGATCTTGAGACACTAGATGGCGATGATCTACTCATTCTCCATATTGAAACCTTTAACTGATGATATAACATTAACTATCATTGGGTCATTACATGAGATCATCAGTGTACTTTGGTTACTGATTCATTTGGATGGTTGAGATATTGCCTCTGTCCACCCCAAGGAGGAATGTTACGCTGAACTTATGTGGATTTGTGGCTCAGGGACTTTATCAGCTTTATCCTTTTTGAAAACACCCAAATCAATTTTCTCCGAAGCTGCTGATGGTGAAGTTTACATAACATTCACAAGAGATTATATTTAGGTAGTTGTGGCAATATATCTCAATACAGCCTCTTCTCTAATGCATATAGAGACTTACCAAAGAAAGGATAGAAACACGGGGCTCCTTGTCTGCTTCCTCTTTCTCTCTCTTCATCTCTTCCAGATCAGGGGTTACATCATACGGCCCCTTTAGACGATACAGACCTGCAACACAACATAAATTACCTATTTGCAGTGGTGGAAGAAGTTTATTGGTACCATAATGTGAAGATGATGCATTACAAGTAAATATAAGCAAAAGTATGCAAATCTTGTCAGGAAAATGTA
Source organism: Echiichthys vipera (assembly GCF_963691815.1). NCBI lineage: Eukaryota > Metazoa > Chordata > Actinopteri > Perciformes > Trachinidae > Echiichthys > Echiichthys vipera. The sequence goes on along the minus strand of NC_139837.1, from coordinate 5,996,251 downwards.
CTTAGGAATAGTTCTGCATTTGGGAAAATATGGTTATTTTTGCTGAAAGTTAAATGTAAATATCAATGCACTTTTGTATATCTACAGCCTGCAGCCAGTTAACTTAGCTTAGCAGAAAAGGCCGGAAAGGGGAAACAACTAGCCAGCTCTGTCCAAAGGTAACAAATCACCCTACAGCAGCTGTAAATTAACACCTTCTACTCATAACATTTTGTTTCTTTCATGGAAAAAACAAGGGTAATGTGCCAGAATATTTCTTGACTGCAGTTTTTCCACAGATTAAACAAATGAGATATAGCGTGTCAATTGGTGAGCTTTTTAGAGGTGCTGGTAGTGTATTTTTGTTATCTCTGGACAGAGCCAGGCTAGCTGTTTGTTTCCCTGTTTCCAGTCTGTGTGCTAAGCTACGCTAACAGCTGTAGCCTTATACGGTATTTAGCCCTCAAATGTAAGAGTGGTGTTGATCTTCTTATCTAACTCTGTGCAAAAAAGAACCAACTATTACTATTTTTCAAATTGATTATGTAGCTTATATACTGTGTGTTTCTGAATGATTGAGCATGTAGGGTTTCAATAAGAGTGCACCGGAGAGGAAAAGGATGACATAAAGAGTTGCTGTGTATAACTCTTACTTTTTCGAGCCTCTTGCTCCTTGCCCAGTAAAATGTAAAGGTACCGTGGGCTCTCAGGGCATAGGGGCAGCAGAAAGGTTTGTAACACTGCTGGAGCTCCGGACAGACCAAGCAACAGGGGCCACATATCATCATTACCAAATACAAAGTCCAAGCCTATTACCTACATTCACACGCAAACACACACAAATACAGTTTAGGATATACGTTCAGTATGCCATTAAGCAAAGATGTTGCTCTGCATGTGTACGGGTCTCTGTGTGTGAACACATCACACCTCACCTGGCTGATTAGGATGCCTATGACAATAGCCAGCTGGTGCAGTGTTCCCAAAGCCCCTCTGTACGCTTTGGGTGCAATCTCTCCAATGTACATAGGCACCAGCCCAGATGTCAACCCTGAAACGCACACATCATGAGGACTTTAAACAAACAGCTGATGTTAGATATATGACAATACAGGAAGGCAATATGTTTTCGTGCAATTTAGGAAACCTTATTAATTTCCTCTTAAATATAAAATAATTAGCTTTCAATATTTTCTATTCTAAAAACACCCCCCAAAAACCTGCAATTTCCCAGCTTGGGATCAATAAAGTATTTATATTCTATTCTATATGATCTGCCTCATCTAGCCCATAAAAATTGGGATTTCGAACTAAATGAAGTGTGTATTTATTGAAAGTTACAACGTTTGCTTTGCCGTACCACAGTAAAAGCCCATAACAGCACGGCCGGAAATGATCATGATGTGAGGTTTCCACATCTTGCAAAGACCCATCAGCAGTCCAGCAGCTATAGCCAGAACATTGACCATTAACATGCCTTTTACCCTGCAAGACAAGAGATAGAAAGTTGGCGGAGACACAGAGAAAGACAGCTGATGGATAAGGGCAAGAGTACCAGGGCATTATTTCATACAGATGCTGGTTTAACTCAGTGTTTTCAACGTTTGCCTCCATCTCTCCTCTCATTACTCTTATCATGCTCCATATTATTTATTCCACCACACTTTCATTCTTTCATTCAATCATCCTTTCTCACCTCCCTCTCAGGTCTCCCACAAATCCCACAAGGAAGGAGGATACCATGCCACCAATGGAGAAGATCGCCACAGACAGTGACCAATACATGATCACGGCAGGATGTTGTCCCGCCTCCGTGAACTCTTCTTCTTCTGTTCTGTTTTCTGATAAGACAGTCCACACCCCCAGGGACCGCCCATAATGCTTTTCAATGACCTATGACACAGATCATCAAGAGGAGCAGTCAAAAGGAAGATACAGTACATGCTAACACACACATCCTGTCGCCGTCTTGCGGAAACCTCGTATCTCCATAATTTGTCATTTTTCTTTTTCTTCATAAATCAGGTTTTTTGGTCACCCTTCACATCTTTGTGGGTTTTATAAAGTTTTAACCAATGAATCGTTTTACAAAAAGCTTGTAACACCATTCGATCCTCAAGCTGTCAGCAGAACCTCACATTTCTGAAAAATGACGGTTTTAGACATACAAGGTTTCCGACC
>NC_139837.1:5964091-5989091 GCF_963691815.1 Echiichthys vipera | reverse complement strand
TAGATAGATAGACAGATAGATAGATAAGTGGATAGATAGATAGATAGATAGATAGATAGATAGATAGATAGATAGACAGATAGATAGATAAGTGGATAGATAGATAGATAGGTGGATAGATATATAGATAGATAGACAGATAGATAGATAGATAGACAGATAGATAGATAAGTGGATAGATAGATAGATAGATAGATAGATAGATAGATAGATAGATAGATAGATAGATAGATATAAATATAGATAGATAGATAGATAGATAGATAGATAGATAGATAGATAGATAGATAGATAGATAGATAAGTGGATAGATATATATATAGATAGATAGATAGATAGATAGATAGATAGATAGATAGATAGATAGATAGATAGATAGATAGATAGATAGATAGATAGATAGATAGATAGATATAAATATAGATAGATAGATAGATAGATAGATAGATAGATAGATAGATAGATAGATAGATAGATAAGTGGATAGATATATAGATAGATAGATAGATAGATAGATAGATAGATAGATAGATAAGTGGATAGATATATAGATAGATAGATAGATAGATAGATAGATAGATAGATAGATAGATAGATAGATAGATAGATAGATAGATAGATAGATAGATAGATAGATAGATAACTTTATTTATCCTCAAGGGGAAATAAGGCCATCGTAGCAGTATAGTAGTAGTAGTAGTAGTAGTATAATAGAGTAAATAAAATAAATATAGGCGTTTCTAAACTGTGCACATGCCATTTCTGTCTAAACCCTTGTGCATTTAAAGCATATATTTTAGTTTTTTAAACATATTTGACAAAGTTGTAATTAAGAACATTAATGAACATTATCTGCTACATTATCTGCACTTGAAAATGCGTTACTTGCCATAGCATTAAAACTTTGCTTTTTGGTTCAATGGGCGTGTGGAACAAGTACGCAAATCACATCAAACATCATGCTCACAACCAATGATTTAACGGTTTGTGTTTATGCACTATGTGTCTTTTTCTAATCATCTGTCACACATGTGTACTGCAATCAAGACCACTTTAATTTCCAAGCAATAGAATAACTGAAAATTAAAGAGCGTGGGTTTTTTGTTTACCTTGTCGTTCCGCTCACAAAGGAATTTCAGTCTCTGGGCTCTCTTGTGCATAAAGACTCCATCCAGATGACCTGTCTCCACAGAGCGGATCTCTATGGCTTTTTCCCCCCAGCCCATAATCTGATTAGAGTGGATATAGGCTGGAAAAGAGAAAACACAACAGAGGCATAAATGTCAATTGAGGAAAATATCAACATATTTATTTGTATATATAAATATACCCACAATCCAGAGTCACCCAATGGACACTGTAGAATTAGGATTCATTGCAACGAGCCTAAACAGTATTAGATTTATACCACACGAGGGCAGTAAAGTCATTTTTACTGAAACAGTGCTCATACATATGGGGAGTGCTTTGGTTTGAGCTGTTGGCTTGTTTTTTGGAGTGTATTTTGCTAGTGTTTACTAGTGGTTGCGAGTGCTTGTGAGTGCTTCTGAGTGCTTGTGAGTGCTTGTGAGTGCTTGGCTTCTTTGTTGGTTTATTGTATTGTCTTTAGTTTTTACACATTTGTTTAAACCTTATTACTTTAGTTGTTAGCAGCCTACTTTAGTTTTGTCTTTGTCTTTGTTAATTCTTTTGTTGTGCGCACAGGGTCAATAAGGATAGGTAAGATACCCCGGGGTTTACATATTTCATACACGTAGGTTTACCTGTTGTTAATGCCCTAGGTTAGAGTGAGCACCACCCACTGTACTTTTTGGGTGCAAAGCACCTGTCAATGGGGGGGGTGGGTTTTGTTATGTTCTTTTATTTGGTGCCACTGACAGTCCTTGTTGATCCCTGTGTTGCCTTTTTTGTAAATAAACACTTTATATTGAATTCACCTTTTGTCCTGGATTTTGTGTGACTGCACCCTCACTTGCCCAAACCTGTTGCCCTTATGTTGCGTCCTACTCCGAGCCATCAGGGGGCGTAACATAAATTGTTGAAATTTCTATGTCTCAGTGCACCCCCACCCCCCCACCCCCACACCCTTTCTTTCTCTCCCTCTGTCTTACGACCTAACTTCACCTTTTACAGTCATTAGTCATCGATGCCCATTTACCTCTTATTCAAACTTTTACCCTTGCTCCCCCTCCCTCTTCTTCCCTTTCCGTCTATGCAGCTCTGGAAGCCTTCCTGTAAAGGCTGATGCTATAAACTCATTTTGAATGCAATTAAACTTCAAATGAACCCCCATATGTTCAGTTCTCAGAGTGTTCACAACACTTTTGATCTGCACTGCAACTCGCATACACAGGCACTGAAATGGATACTAGCATATACATCACTGCAGTTATTAAAACTTCTTAACTTTGAGTTTAGGGATTTTTAATTGACATCTTTGAACTGGGCGTTTTGATGTTTTAATGACTCCAGTGTTGATTAAAAAAAAATCCCTTTAAATCAACTGAACACATCAAAATAATCACGTGGGTCGGACATACCAACAGAGGTAGGCATCTCTCCCCACTGTAGCACCACGTCCTTGGTGATTCGCCCGTAGGTGTTGACGTAGACGCCCTCGTCCTCGTAACACAGCAGCATCTCCATTCCATCGGTCTTAGGGAGCACCACGATAGCATGGGGCGTCACCTGGCTCTGGATCTGTCCCAGATACACACACATTTTAGAGGCTTTAATAAAATGTGTCAAATGTAATCATAATCTACAGTAGATTAAAATATTACAGAGGTTTCATCAAGGGCATATAATGCAACAGCATTTGGCTGGCTCTTTGGCATTTTTTTTGGACCAGCCGACATACTGTAATCCTCTAAAGAGCAAGTATGCGGACATTGACATCAAAATGTTCTCTTGTGACTCTTGTCTGAGAAGCTTGCTCTGTATAATATGTGGATTGGCAATCTATAGCACTTTTATCTGACCTTAATTAACAGAAACGACATCAGAGGAGTTGGGAACAGTAACACACACACAGACGTACCCCAGAGAATAACCTTGTTATTTGTGCCAGCAGGCTCTTTCCTGAGGTATGACTCAAAACTACACTGACATGAGCACAACAAGATCATGTCAGTAAAATGAATGAGTGATAAGGTGATGAAAAAACTCATCTTAACCCACAACAAACTGCATTTACACAACAACTCTTCTGCTTACGCCGACCACATAAAGGAAGACATTTACACATTGCATCAGATATGAAAACAGCAGCACTGTAACTTAACAAAAACTCTCAGAGTATATCGCATCATGGTGTTGTTGGTTGGTCAGTGTCAAGTGTGTTTTTTTGAATACTGTCAGGTGTGTGATAAACATCTGACAGCAATGAATTGAATGAAATTATAACTGAACGCAATCTTGTGTTTTGACTCCAGCATGGCCGGGCATTTTGCTGTTAGTAGTATATACATTGTGTGGGTAAAATGAATTTATTCATGCCCATATTGTCCATTAATCTCTACTCTAATGAAGTGTACTGCACATAGACACATAAAGCACGTCTGAGCCTCCACTATGAGGTTTTACTACAGATCTATTGATCTAGTCTAAAAGGTGGATGGCAGGATGTCACCTTCATCTGTTTGGCACACTGGAAGAGAAATTGGCAGGGAAGGAGAGAGAGAGGAAGCATGGATTAAATGCAAAAATCATGAAGAGGAATATTCTTTAATAATTAATCTTGCGGTGCCCGGACTCAACTGAAAGACGGCTATAATTGCGTGTCCTCATGTGTGTATTCAGCGGTTTATATTTCCCTAAATATTGCCACTTAATCAAGACCTTGGCTGAACTGTGCTTGAACTTGATTTGGGTAAGAGCATGCGATTAGTGAAGCCACCACGGAACAAACAAGTCTGCATGCGAGTATAAAAACTGATTTGCATTCAAGCACGCACATGGCCAACTACTGATGGTATACCTATCTTCCATGAGTGATTGGGTGACTAGAATTTAAAAGCTGATAGCATGCTGCCATGGGAGGAAGAGGCACACTAAAAGAATACACCAATAACGGACAATAACATTCTTTGTGTGTACTTTATGCAACAGGACATTTTGTAGCAGCTGCTTCTTACATTTCTGTAATAAGAGCATTTGATTAATTTTAGCTACATTCTGTGTACCAATGCACCATTTTTAGAAAACAAAAGGTAATCAGGGTAAAGCACCCATCAATCTATTACTTGCATGACAGTAAATCAAAGAGTCATTGTATTCCTAGAAGCCAATCCTCGGGAGACAGTGAGCGGGTCACTGCTGACCTTGGCACAGGAGGTAGAAGGTAACACGGCAGGAAGGACTGAAAAAAAACAGGTTCTCCCTCTCTGTTTCCTTACATTACATGTGTCGTTTAATTTAATTAGAGGTGAGAGAGCCTCATTCACAAAACTACTTGATTGAAAACACAGACGCACACAGCACTTACATGCGAGGGGATGTAGATGTCGTAAGGGTTGCCCGAGTCCACGTCGATGACATGGAAGCCCACGCTGGAGCCGTAGATGACCTTTAACCTCTGACCTTCCTCCACCGTAAGGTCAACCAGCTGGGGACGGTGCTGCAACTCAGTGAACGACTGGAAGAACGAGGAAACAGAGAGCGAGGACAGGAGAATGGTAGGAAATAGGGAGATCCGGTCAATGAAAATGTCTAAGCATGCTGAAATAATATATATAGTATGTGCACGTTTGTGCTTCTATACCTTAAAAGCCATGAATTTATGGTAGGGTTTGGGAGCCCAGGCATAGATTTCCACAGAGTTCTTCAGAGCAATCACCAGAAACTTGATCCTCTCATATTTGACTGGAAACAAGACACAGGCACTTACACAGCAGCAAACATGAAAAGCAGAACCTTTCTACTTAGACCCGATGTACACAATTTACATTAGATTGTATTTATTAAAGAGGTGATGCTGTATGCCTAACAAATTTTGCCCTCACCTCAAAATTAGGACCACAGAAACCCTGCCCCTACTCTCCTTGCTGGTCTAAATAACATGCAATTGATGTAATTAAATGAAAATTTAAATAATAAAAGTCCATATTTTAGACTGTAAAGCAACCTCCCTAAACAGCATGAAGCGATCTAACTGGCACCAGATCTTAGCAATTGGTAGCAAAGGTAAAATCCAGTAAAACAATTCAAAACGGTTTCCCAAGACACTTTTATTCTGACGTTTTACAGCCTACTGTATATTTTTCCTATATATTTTGCTTATTTCTGTTAATCCTGTAGCTGCATAGCACACATCACCTCAATATAGAATATTACTCATTCTCCTGTAGAAATGCTCCCAGCTGGTCGGAGTTTGAAGAATATAACCTGTCAGCCCCAAAATTGCAAGTCTAACCACGTTTGTTTCTATTTAAAGGTAAATTCAGCTCAGGCTGAGTCAGATTCTGGCGTAAACAAAGATTATCCTTTGTGTGCGTATTTCAAATGAATGCACTCATTCATGAGATACACACACACATGAGATATACACGCATACAGAATACAGATCCTTACCAACTTTATAATGCACACAGCCCTCCAGTTCCCCGACTGTAATCCAGCCCTGCTTCTTCTCTACTTCCGGGTCGTTGTGTAATATTCTATTCCTCAGCCAGGACAAGTAGTAGACACGCAACTTGTTCTTTTTCCCTGAGAGAAGAGACACAAAGGAAGAAAGAAAGAGAAATGAGACTTACTTTACAGGAATTACTGTAAGTCCTGAAAAACCCAAATATATTAGAAATGCATTCAGCCTACAATTGCAGACTACCATTGTGACTGACCTAGATTACTTGGATTTGTTCTTTGAGAGGAATGGAACAAGCATAAGTCGACATATATTACTTTATTTTGCTGTCAAAAAGCCCCTGGCAACTTTTTACCAAATGTATGACGTGTTACGGTTCACATTTTTGAGAGAATGAAACGCACACTATCCATGACTAAAGAAGATGCATTGAGGGTACAAAACCAAACTATCTGCATGTAGAGATGACATCGTAACATACTTGAAATGTATATGCACATTACAAATCATTCATTCAGATTCAAATCGATCAGATCAGGGTTCCTACATCTTTTCCAAAATCAAATTCAAGCACTTTTCAAGCATTTCAAGGCACATTTTCATGCTTTTCAAGCACCTTACAGCTGTGGTAAATTACATATCTGTATACAGTACAATACTGAGCATTCACTATACCTATTATTGCACTTTTTATCACATTTAATTAGATTTTATTGTCCTATAAACAACCATCATAATGTTTTGAGAACGATTTCTATAGAAGGAAGAAAAATGAAACGAAAACTAACGAACAGAAATATAATCAACTATTTTTATAATCTGTTAATCATTAAATGTAATTTTTCATGCAAAAATGTCAGAAAATGCTGTTTTCAGTCTCTCAAATATGCAGCTCTCCTTTTGTCTGTGTTATATCATATATTTTGTCTGTGTTATATCATATATGCCATCCCACATAATATTTCAAGCACTTTAAGCACTTTTATTCAAAATTCAAGCACTTTGAAAACTTTAAAAACACAGGAAAGTGTTTTCAAGGATTTCCAGCACCTGTATGAACTCTGTCAGATACACTGGAGAAGTGTGCAGAACGTGCACTTGCGTATGTGCATACAATGTGAGTGTGTCTATTAGACCTACCAGATATGGTGACTAGCACGTTGAGCCCCTCTAGCACATCCATCTGTAGGAAGCGCCGTCTGGTGATCAGGTTATAAACTTTTCCCTGTCCACTTCGGTCAAGCAGCATAAGGCCGTTCTCTGTCCCCACTAGCAGGTTAACGCCTGAACACACACACACACACACATGCAAGAGTCAGAGACACAGAAAGATTTTCAGGACAGTTCAAGTGTTCTTGTTTTATGAGGAAGCTGAAAGCTATATCCGTCCTACCCCAGAGTGCAGCGCACAGGATCTCAGAGTTGAAGCGTTTCTTGTATTTGCGGATCTCTGGCGTGTCACTGTGGGGTCTGATGTTGGTAGGGTTGACATTGACCACAGAGATCTTTCTGGCTTCGTTTAGTCTGGCCTGCTCCTGCCTCATCAGCTCATTAGCAAACATGGCTAGGGTACCGTAGAAGAAAAGACACATGGAGAAAAAGAGAAGGGTATCAGTGATTTGATGTTGTGGACAGCTGTGCAGGCAAAAGAACATTGAATTAAAAAACAATGTGTAAAACGTGTGGCCAGAGCTTTCCTATTCTTTGCTTACCTTCTGCTGAGTTATCATCATCATCATCGTTTTCACTTGGGGAGGTTTGATAGACACGAGGATCAACAAATGGGGTGAAGGACGCTTTGGACCCGCCCAGACCAAACTGTGAGACAGAAAAAGGTGAGTAATTAATTAGCATCACCCGACGTTAACACATTACCCAGAGATGCCTGAATTTATACCAAGGACATTTTAGTATCTCCTACTTTTGTTTTTGACAGATATAAAGTATAATATGAAATAAAATGGAGAAAAGAAAATACTTTTATCTGACAAGTGCTGGATTTGTTTTAATGCCAGGTATGAGACCTCAAATATGAAGTCATTAATATTCGTTTTAATAATGATTTTGTAGATTTTTAAAAATGATAATTTAATGTAAGAATTTACGCTTTATTTTAACTCTATGCTTTATTTACAGCAATGAATCTATGAATGTGTCTGACCTCAGCCATGTTGCCCAGTTCCTGCAGGGCTGAGGTGGGTGTGGCTGAGGGAGAGTTGCTCTGCTGCACCAGGTCAGGGAGGTTACCATGGTTACTGTGATTCCCAAACCCATTACTCTCAGTGTAGCCTCCTCTCCTCCTCTCCTCTGACTGAGAGACAGTAAGAAAAGAGAGAAAAGAGTTGAGGAACAAAGGAAAATGTATGTATCATGTTGAGAAGGGGGTTTACAAGAAAGTGAGGACAGAAGCAAAAGATGGTCATTTTGATAGCAGAATATGAACAAAAACAGTATTTTGTCTTGATTCCCTTCCCTCTTAATCCATGTGTGTTTGTGTGTGTGTGTGTGTGTGTGTGTGTGTGTGTGTGTGTGTGTGTGTGTGTGTGTGTGTGTGTGTGTGTGTGAACATTCATCACCTCTCTCATCACTAGCGTGCCATCCTTGGAGCTATTATATGCATCTCCCAGAGAGTCCTCTGTCAGCCCTCCATACGACTCACTGCTGCTCTGCACTGCTGGCCTGCAACACACACACACACACACACACACACACACACACACACACAGATACACACACACACACACACACACACACACACACACACACACACACACACACACACACACACACACACACACACACACACACACACACACACACACACACACACACACACACACACACACACACACACACACACACACACACACACACACACACACACACACACACACACACAGACACACACACACACACACACACGCACACACACGATTATTTACAAAGCAATTCTGCCAAAACTATACTGACAAGCTGCTGGCATGTCGCATATTCCAAAGATATTCATATCTCAACACAAATGAATGCTGACAAGTCAAGCTTGAAAAAAAACACAGAGGGGAAAAACAAAAACTGCAAGGACAACGTACATGATGCGGGGGATGTCGCTGACAGCAACGGTCCCATCGTGCCCCACCGTCTCCCCGTCATCATCGCTGCTTTCTGAATCTTCGCTAGAGGACGAGTAGTCTGTCACCTTTATCGGAATGCAAGAATCACAGAGAATCGGTCAGAAGCCCTTTGAGAAGCATCGCTGTGATAAGACCAGGTATTTAAATGTATTTAAATACACTCTTTTTCAAAATCCTATTAGTGTGTGATGTTTCTATAGTGAAATGAAAAGATGCCCTGGGGAGTTTTTGACCCCTTGAATTTTTTTCACCAGTTGGTCCTTTTGGTTTTGTTTCTCTACTTCCTCTCTACTTGCTCTCTACTTCCTCTCTACTCCCTCTCTACTTGCCCTCTACTTGCCCTCTACTTGCTCTCTACTTGCTCTCTACTTGCTCTCTACTTGCCCTCTACTTGCCCTCTACTTGCTCTCTACTTGCCCTCTACTTGCCCTCTACTTGCTCTCTACTTCCTCTCTACTTCCTCTCTACTTGCCCTCTACTTGCTCTCTACTTGCTCTCTACGTGCTCTCTACTTCCTCTCTACTTGCTCTCTACTTGCTCTCTACTTGCTCTCTACTTGCTCTCTACTTCCTCTCTACTTGCTCTCTACTTGCCCTCTACTTGCCCTCTACTTGCTCTCTACTTCCTCTCTACTTCCTCTCTACTTGCCCTCTACTTGCTCTCTACTTGCTCTCTACGTGCTCTCTACTTCCTCTCTACTTGCTCTCTACTTGCTCTCTACTTGCTCTCTACTTGCTCTCTACTTCCTCTCTACTTCCTCTCTACTTGCTCTCTACTTGCTCTCTACTTGCTCTCTACTTGCTCTCTACTTGCTCTCTACTTGCTCTCTACTTCCTCTCTACTCCCTCTCTACTTGCCCTCTACTTGCCCTCTACTTGCTCTCTACTTCCTCTCTACTTGCTCTCTACTTGCTCTCTACTTCCTCTCTACTCCCTCTCTACTTGCCCTCTACTTGCCCTCTACTTGCTCTCTACTTGCTCTCTACTTGCTCTCTACTTGCCCTCTACTTGCCCTCTACTTGCTCTCTACTTGCCCTCTACTTGCCCTCTACTTGCTCTCTACTTCCTCTCTACTTCCTCTCTACTTGCCCTCTACTTGCTCTCTACTTGCTCTCTACGTGCTCTCTACTTCCTCTCTACTTGCTCTCTACTTGCTCTCTACTTGCTCTCTACTTGCTCTCTACTTCCTCTCTACTAGCCCTCTACTTGCCCTCTACTTGCTCTCTACTTCCTCTCTACTTGCTCTCTACTTGCCCTCTACTTCCTCTCTACTTCCTCTCTACTTGCTCTCTACTTGCTCTCTACTTGCCCTCTACTTGCCCTCTACTTGCCCTCTACTTCTTCTCTACTTCCTCTCTACTTGCTCTCTACTTCCTCTCTACTTGCTCTTTACTTGCCCTCTACTTCCTCTCTACTTGCTCTCTACTTGCTCTCTACTTGCCCTCTACTTGCTCTCTACTTGCCCTCTACTTGCTCTCTACTTCCTCTCTACTTGCTCTCTACTTCCTCTCTACTTGCTCTGTACTTGCTCTCTACTTCCTCTCTACTTCCTCTCTACTTCCTCTCTACTTCCTCTCTACTTGCTCTGTACTTGCTCTCTACTTCCTCTCTACTTCCTCTCTACTTGCTCTCTACTTGTTTTCTACTTGCTCTCTACTTGCTCTCTACTTCCTCTCTACTTCCTCTCTACTTGCTCTCTACTTGCTCTCTACTTGCTCTCTACTTGCTCTCTACTTGCTCTCTACTTCCTCTCTACTTCCTCTCTACTTCTGGTCCGTCCCCTATATGTTAACCTCTTAAATCCACACACATGTTCCTATACTTCAGCCCTTACTACAAGCCTGACTCAGAAGTTGTAAGTTCCGGATTTCAAATTACAAGTGAACGCACAGTGGCGATCTCGACCGGCAGGCCAACCTCTGTCAGCAGCTTCACTAACATGGCGGCTTATTTACATCCAGAGAGGGAATGTCAACACAGACACGGATTGGATTTGTCGGAACAACGGCAACAAGTGCTTTCATTAGTGGATCATATGATCAATCATCATTGTTTTAACTCACTCTTTGACAGATAGTCACTTAAAAGACAATTACATATATACAACAATATTGTACAACAAAAGTACAATATTCTTATATAATAATTCAATAAATATTTTAATTTTTTTTAACTTGACATGAAGATCTGTCATCTCACCCTTTCTATCTATATATCTATCTACCTATCATCATCACCACTACTATCAATGTCATTGTACCTTGACTGGAGGTCTGCTGCCCTCCTCTACCCTCAGTTCTCTGAGTTCCTTAGCCAATGCACTTAGGTCCTATAGAGAAGAACAGAAGAGGAGAGGAGACACTGTCAGTTAGTTCATCAGTTCTGTATCATCAGTCCCAGAACCTGAGGAGTGAGATACCAAATCACATACAAGGACAAGTGGAAGGGGCAAAGAGTAGGGCAAACCATCAGCATCATGACAAGAGGACAACTGATGTGTTGTCACACAGATGGGGCCGGGGCTGTAAACACTGGTGACCAGGAACAAGAGTGCTTATCTGAGATCACCTTTTCTGCTTAGCCACACTAAAAGTTTTATTTTCTGACAAAAGAAGTGATCACAGATTAGCACATGCACAAGCAATATATCGACTATGTGAAGACCAGTCATAAGAGGAGAGAGAGACAGATAACCAGACTGTACAACTGGAGAGCAGCATCGGTCTGCGTCCCCTCTACCCATCATGCTAACTGGCCCATGGTTACTTCCCTCCCTTCCCTCCCCATTCAACCCAGCCAATGAATCAGGCCAAATCATGCAGACGCAGGGGGGGGCATCATACACGGTGGGCTTACCAGCTCCTCCTGACCAGTAACCATGACGACAGAGAAACAGGAAAAGAGATTCAGAGACTGTTCAGGTGCTTTGCTTTTCAGGACACACACACACACACACACACACACACACACACACACACACACACACACACACACACACACACACACACACACACACACACACACACACACACACACACACACACACACACACACACACACACACACACACACACACACACACACACACACACACACACACACACACGCACACGCGCACACGCGCACGCACACACGCACATGCACGCAAACCAGCACAAGCACGCTATCACATACACTCTCAGGTATGTGTGTAGAAGCACACATGCACCTCCGTCGCCATTACACTCTGATATTTGAAGTTAAAAGAAGATGTCTTCTTGTGAAACGAGCTAACTTCACCATGCCGGGAAAATAGAGGGGCTCTGAAGATCGAGGCAAAGGGAAAACCGGGATAAAAGAAAAGGGGACGCGAGTGTCACTAACCTCATCTATGGCTTTCTTATAGCTCTGAAGAATGGAAGGACAAAGAGAGGAAGGCAGAGAACGAAAGAAGCAGATGAATAGCAGAAAAAAAAGGAGAGGAGGCCTGTCGTTGATTCCCAGAGAGGAGATTGCTGTGACAGAAAAGTGTGTGTCTGTGTTGTGTTTACTCACCGCGGGCCTGCTGGGTCTGGCTGATTCACGGCCCTCCTCCTGTTTTGGCTTTGCCTCCTGATTGGCTCCTGGAGGGGATCCTTCCTGCTTGGCTTGACCTATCAAAACAAGAAAGTAATTACACATTTGACCTACATACACCAACTGTGATAAATCAGAAAATGTTGATTAAAGTTAGGATAGATACCACTTTTTATATTAATATTCTTTAACATGACTTCGCCAGATTGATCCGCATGATTCGCAGTTGCTCAGCATATCCGTCTGGGAACTCTCATTTGGAGATCTTTTGGGAAGGGGCGAAAATACTGATTGCTGATTGGATAAACCATTTGTCTATCACCAACATACGGGCCAAATCAACCAATCAGATCAACAAAGCGTGTGGTGTGCTAACAGCGTCCAGGCAAAGTAAACAGCATGTCAGTAAAGGATATTTGCCGTTTGCGTAACTTTGTTTTTGGGTGCCCGGTCCGCTTCTTGTTTCATCAACGGTTCCGAATTTCCTCCATTGCACGTTACCAGACTCATTTCCGAGTAAAATACAATGGAGTTTGCGAGATCAGGATGATCTCATAAGGTATTTTTCTTTTTTTTTTACCCTTAATGACCTTTAAACTATCCGTTTTTTAATATATTTCTGCCATATTTACTGTCAACTCCATTGCGAAATAAAACCTACCAAACATGAAGGAAAACCAATCATACTTCAACCTCTCTCTCTCTCTGCCATGTGTTTGTCAAGGGGAGATCCATGCATATCTTAGATATCCCTCTGGCCTGTTGTTTGACACATCCCTGTATACCTCTCTCCTCTCTTCTATCTCTCCAGAGGCTGAGAGCAACAGGGCACATCAGACAGGTTGATCAGAGCAGAACTGCAACTGACATAGTCCCGCTGATAGCCTCCGAAACTCGCTGAAGCCCTGTGATGTTTCTGTGGATGTGTCTGTGTTTCTGTGTACGCATTTGCATGCATACAAGAGCAAGTACACGCACTGGTTTTTAATTGTTTGCATGCAAGCCTGTCGGTGTATGCCCGTTTTAATTTCAGTGTGTGCATGTGTACGTGAGTGTGCTTCTGTGGCTTTTTGGAGTGTCTGTGTGAGTTTTTGCACCTCTCCTCTCGGCTGAGCCTCCCTGAGATGAAGGGGAGGAGGAGGATGACGAGTTGGAGGAAGCTCTTTGCAGCATGGCGTCCAGAGAGAGCTCTGAGCGCCGCAGATCTGGGTTACTGAAACAGGTGGAAAAAACATTTTCCCAATCATTTTTAAGTTCTTTAAAATGATAAAGCATATTTTTTATTACTCATGTGTGTATTGTAGAACTGCCAGGTATTTATACACTTGATGTACTCTTAGGCAACTCATTCAGGGTAAAAACAATTAATGCAGTATGAGGAAATTTCTGCTATCTATAGCTTCTGCTCACCAATGTTGAATCTTATTCTAATTTAACAGCCTCAGCAGTAATTACAAAATCACTCAAGAATAACACAAGAAGATTATAGGTTAATAAAACCTTTCATAAATGTTTGAAGGAGTGGCTTGAAGGATTATCTCTAGACTATAAAGGTGACTTTAGATGTGTACTTTTGACTTCAGAGGTAGACATTGTGCTAATATGAGCTTTACCTGGCCCGTATGAGTTGAGAACCTGTGCGAGGGCCCTGACCCACTCCTCCATTAGGGGAGTTCTTCCTGACCAAGGCTGGGGAGATGGAAGTGGTCCTCTGGGGGACCTGGACACACACAAATGCACACAGACAGAAGGTCACCATTGCTGGTAGAGCTTGGCATTTAATCCCCTAGGAGGAAAGAGTTCAAAGCTTGCATCCAGAATGTTTCTTTTGTTTATTACATCATGAATACATCTGTGTGGTAGTGTGGTAAAAAGGGTTCATTAAACTGGGTGGTGGCACTCTAAATACTCTGTTACTGAATAATGATGATCAGCTTGTATTGCTACACCTGTTCAGGTAAACAATGTCAACAAAGTCTAAATCAAATAAGGTGAGTTTGTTGCAAGTGACGCATTTCCCGTCATGTTGGTACTTTCTTGTATTAAAGTCAACAGCTTAATACCAGCAGAAGTTTTCCAAAGCTGATTAACTCTTGCAAGACTTAGCCATTTGTTGTGATTTCAACATCGCTTCAGTTACGTCCCTTGACTTGAGAGGGCACCGTTGTGTGCAAAGTCATGCGTCAACAACTTTCTTACCAAACAAATGAGAAATTATCAGCATTTAAATATGATGTGTATGATGAGCTGTTTTGTTTATCATGATGCTGTTGGTGGAGGATTTCAGAACTAAATCAAATTCCTAAAAGAATCTCAATGCGTACAATACTGCACAAAACATGTTTAAATGTTTAGAACAATCTAATATTATAATAAATTATACATAATTCATTACAACATATAAACCGTGCTGTGCAGCTCTAATATAACATTCTACTTGCATCTTGTATATAAACCAAAAATGGAAATAACAAAGTATTTCACAACAGTTATTGTCAGTCTTCCTTTTTGACTGTAACTTCTTACTTTGGGTGGGAGGTCCTCCTCTCTGAGCCAGGCAGTCCTGTCCCGATCCCTGTCTCTGTCCCTCTCCTCCCTGCCTGTGACACGCAGCGGGAGTCCGGGGGTGTCAGAAGTCGGGTCTGAGTTCTGCCGGGGCATCTCGGGCCTGGGTGAGCCCACACTGACACCCTCACTCAGAGCTGAGCCTGTCTGGTCCTGCAGAGACTGAGAGCCAGACATGGAGCCGGAGTGGGTCTTCACTGGAACCAGGTGAGCCATCTGTAGGAGTGAGAGAGAGAGACAGACAGACAGAGGGAGAGATGAGAGGAATGAGTCAGGTGGATGGAAAGTGGTTGATGGTGGCAGGTATAGGTTAAGAAGAATTGTAGGTTAAAAAACAAGAATTGTAGGGAAATACGTCAGAAAATGGTTTGAGATGAAGAAAAATAGAGATGGAAAAGACAGTAAGAGGGGAGATAGAGAAATGAAAAAGAAAGATTGGCCTATATGGAGGCAGAAACTTTTACATTCACATGCTTCCTTTTCCACACACACACACACCTGTGGTTCAATTGAGCGGTGGATGGGTGGGGTGCGGGCGGGCTGCATGCCCCCGCTGCTGAAGGACTCGGAGCGGGGAGGGAGGGAGGGGTCGGAGATGCGGTTGGACACTTTGTGCTGCAGCGCTGGGGAGCTCTGTCTGTTCAGCTTAGATCGCTCCTCCACCTGGGACAGGTCACATACCACTGTCACTCACAGCCAAGCACACAGCACAACCAATCACCACACTTGACCCACTGTGGTCATCTCACCACCACCCTGCCATGCAACCTCTACAAGCCACCAGACAATCGTGACAGCATGCTGTGGGACAGCTGTGTGTTTTCTCATATCGCATATCGCATATCGCATCTCGTATTTTCCTTTATCTGTAAACTGGTTTTTATGTCTCTAAACAACACACAACTGCTGCTCTGAGAGTTTCTTTGGAAATCTTGTTTTTCTCGTCCCAACTGTTAGATCTAGTCTAGATCATAACAAAGAGGCTTATCTCGACTTCCACAGAAATCCCTCAAACGGACATCTAGAATCTAACCTGGCAGGTTGCGGGATCCAAGCTACACAAAATGTTTTAGTTGTTTATCATCTCCTATCAGATTCTTGTCTTTTTGTTTTCCCATCTGATTGTTGTGTTTGTGTGTTTCCATGACCCACATACAGTTGAGGAGTCAGAGTGTCTGATGGCTGTGGTGAAAGGTCAAGGTTTACTCCTAATCTTTCTTAGCAGACCCAACATTCAAACCAAATATCATAAATTTGAGTACATGCAAAGGTGTCGTGTGCGTACAAACAAAACCATGTTTGATTTTAATGCACCAAAGAGCTTGTGAGCATCAATGCCAACGAGCACCAAATATCTGTGTGAGTGAAGAAGGCAAAAAGCTCCTCTTGCCAGTGTTATCAGATTATCAGATTATCTGCTGTGCAGTGAGAGAAGGCTCTGAGGAATGCTCCCGGCTGCCCAAATCACACTTTTCCAGTCCAAACAATCTACTCAACGGTCGGAGGAGGGTTGAGTTGTGGCTCAGCGGGGCATAGTGTCAATAGCACCCAGGTAAACATCCATGTGCAATGAGAAATATCCCCTTTGGAGGCTTTCTGTAATTCCACATGAGCTCATAATCTAGTAGGATTATTCAAGATTATGACCTGGGTCAGAACAACTATGCAATACTGTGTCATTCCTCATAGGGAGTCAACTACTGTGAGGCAACTATGATATATATATATATATATGGTGGCTTTGTTAGTTGTTCACTTGGGATGAAAGACAACTAGTAATGAAGGAAATAATTGTAGACAAAGAGTAGCTAAATACAAAGAACAGTATTGAACATTCAGTGATTCAGGAGAAGCACTGCTGTGATCCAAGTCTGGTTTAATCTGTGGAGGCAGTACATGATCAAGGTTAGCATAAACATCAACCGACTTTCAAAAGATGGAGAGATTACTATTAGAAGATGCCTTTACGGAAGAAAGACCCTTTGTGTGGTGTTGCTTAAATCTTCATTCTGTGTGTGTGTCAAGTGTTTGGGTTATCTCAGGCCTACCACACAAAAGCTCTCTCTACCACGGCAGAGTCTAAGCCATTAAAACAGAGCATTAGAGGAAGTTAATTGCAGCCAGTACACTAAGAAAGGACAAAGAAAAAGATTAGGACAGATGGCAGATGGAGGACTGAGGGCATCCACTGATGAGTCAGGTTTGTTAGAAGCATCCCACCACCACTTTGGCCAGCACCCATCCCGAAGCTGGGATTTGACTTAAATAATTGACTGACCTAAAAAAAAGTTGGGGTGGTGGGCTTCCCAGATGATCACAAATATGGCTAGAAGGGGCATTGCCATGGTGCTTTGCGGGGCACTGTGTGATATTGTTGACAAGGTGGCTAGCACAGTGGGGTGGGGTGGGGGTGGGGGTGGGGGGGGGTGGGGGGGTCAGGGCTGTTGTTAACTAAACTATTTATGGATCAGAGTGATCGCTGAATATCGGCACCTCTCCTCTGGATCTCAGACCAAGAACATATAACAATAAATACACACCCATTGTAGAGGTAAAGATTTTAGATGTAGATATATTTACAGATCTTGAATATACGACTGTACGTTAATATGCGCTTGATGTACATTTTGCATGTGTGCTCTTGTACTTTTATCTTTGTGTGGACTAATTTGACTTTTAGACCTGGAGGGGGGGGGGGGGGGGGGGGGTGTTTTCTGAAAAGTGAGGACATGTTTCATTTGACACCATCTGGCTCACATCAGCAGCTGCAATCCAAACTGTAGCCAGGGGCAGGGGCCAGGGGCATAACGTGGTGAGGCTATGGCCCATTCCTGACTATCTAACCCTACCTCTTGCTCAGACTACAGCCATCTTTGAACTTGGCCTTCACTTTGCTCTCAACTACAAATCTGTAAAGTTTCAAGAAAGTATCTTGCATAGTTCAAACGCTATCGAGTTGGCAAAATCTGTCCACAGACAGACGGACATATAAACGCATGGCTAAATACTCAAAACCACCTTTGTGGTAGTTTCCGCTACAGTAAGCGTCTCCAGGACCACATTTTGCCATGATGACACACACACACACAGAAAACACAATACCAGCGTTTCTGTCAACCCTGGAAACAAAGGGCTGTTTGAGGGTTTTGACTTGGTTTTAGGGATGAGTTTAGGATTATATTTTGGTTGAGAGCCAATAGATGTTTTGATTTGTAGCCAGGTTGGCACAGTTTTATGTTTAAAGATTCAATTGGGAATAATTCGATTGTAATTTTTCCTTTTGTTGTTAAAGTAAATTTTGAATTCACCATATATCAAGCAGACACAAAGTGTGTGTACCAACCCCTTAATGAGGTATCAATTAGTAGTAGGCAATAATTATGGCAGATAAGGGTTGGAGTTCAGTATGTAGTTGTCATGTTGAGGTCACAATAAAGTACGAAAGTACAAAAATGTGCGTGTGCGTGTGTGTGCTTTTGACAAGAGTCTAGCAATCAACAAACTGACTAATCTGGCTCTGAGATCCCAAGGGAGAGCCGTACGGGGAGCAGTGGGGGGTAGATGCAGGTGAGATGAAGACGGGATAGGAAGGCCCGTTGGGCAGGAGGAGGTGGATACGGGAAGTTGGAGAAGGGTTGTGAGGCTGGTTGGACACAAGGGGGTCAGGAGAAAATGGAGGGGAGGACCACGAGCCTGAGGACGAGGGGGACATTTGAGGAGAGGTACGAGGAGAAAGACCCAACCAAGAACATGGAGTGGTTGGAGTGGTTGGAGAGATGGATAGAGAGCGATCAGAGGAGCACCGACTCATCTCCAGGTTCTGTTTTAATATGCCTGCTGGGGCAGAAGCTGTGAGTTCACACGCAGAGGAGCTAGGTCTTGTATTGTGTCTCCTAATCCCTCTGTCCCTATCACAAGGAGGGGAAAGAAAGTGATTGTTATAAGGGACTTGAAGAAGACTAAAACTGTTGGAAGCAGGTGAGTAGGAGCTCCTGTGAGAAGGGAAGGATTGAGAGAGGAGGTCAGTTGGGTCACTTGTGATCTCCCAGTCCGGGGGCAACATCACGCTCTCAGCTGACCACCCCTTCCACTGCCCTTTCTGATGCTCCAGGTCTATATCTACATCTATTCTACAGCAAGGTGAGTGCGACCTAGCACGACGGTCACTAACCAGTTTGACCGCAGGGATGGAAACAGGGTTAGATTCAGACTTGGGTTTCTGGACCTCTCCTGCTGACTGAGGATGAGGTTGAAGGGCCTTAAACTGTTGGTCCTGAGACATTATCCCCTGGATGGCTGCTTGACTGGGAGCAGAGAGAGGCCTGTCTCGTGGCTTCTCTTTCTGATTGCTAGGCCCCAGAGGATAAGGGTTGGGTACTGGATTAGACTGGATGACAGGCACTTGACTAGAATGCTCTTTATGACTCTTACCAGGCCCTTTACTGGGCCCTTGGCCAGGAGCCTGGCCATGTTCCTGGATGGGCCCCGGGCTGCGGCCTCTCTGACTAAGTTTCTGGGCCCTAAACTCTCTGACCTGCTGACTTATCTCCTGCTTGAGCCCTGGATCTAGAGGTTCTCCGGGGTCTAGTGAAATACGAATATGGGGGAGGTGGGTGGGGAGGAGCTGGGCACCATGGGACGGGGTTCGCCTAGGGGCCTGAGCTCTGTGTTGGCCTTGAGAGCCAGGGGATGAAGCCGGTTGGTTGAATGACTGGTGATGTCGTAGTTGGGAGCGGGGTGGGTTACCCTGAACATGCTGCTGCTTCAGGACCTAGGAGTCAGAGTCAGAGGAGGGTAAGCAACAAAACAAACACACACAAAAGAGACAACACTTTGTGATTATCGAAGCAGCATTAATTCTCAAATATCTTCAAAAACCAAGGTCTCTCACAGGACCGCTGCTTCTAGAAAGACCTGCTGAATGAGATATCAACATAACAAGAAGCCGACCGGGTATGTTCAATAGGGGTTGAATTCCAAAACACTAGCAAGATCATCACCAATACATGCATAAATGTAGTGCGCTACTTTCCCTTAGATCTGGTACTTTTCCTCACTCCTTGGAAAATGATTCGCCACATATTCATAATTGCATGCATGATTTTGTATATCATGCATGTTGTGACTTACCTCTTTAGCCCAAGCAGGCTTGTCAATGGGATTGATGATATCTTTGTAGTGGTAAAGCGGTTTCTTCTCTGCTTGCCTTCCCTCCTGCTGCTGCTGCTGCTGTTGCTGCTGCTGCTGCTGCTGCTGTTGCTGCTGTAGAGACACCAGGTAAGCTCTCTCCTGCTGGAGCTGCCTCTGTAGCCGCTCAGCCTGCCGCTGTTCCTCTACCTGCTTACGTTTGTACTCCTGGAGGGGAAAGAGGGAGAGGTGGGGTGGGTACGGGGCAGAGGACAGAGATGAGAGACAGGAGAGGAAAAAACAGAAAGAAACCAGGGGTTAGATAAAGGAGCAGAGGAAGGAAGGCAGATTAAGAGGAGGGCCGAGAGGATGAGGCACTGAGAGATCAACACCAAAACAGGTGAGTAATTAATGCACAATGTGTGGCATAGTACCAGTTTTTGATGTCAGATTTGAGCCATGCACTAGCAAATACGGCAAAAGAAAAACCAATAAACACAAATAGTGAAAACTTGAATCATTTACATGGAACATGAACACACACTTTTCACAGTTATGATCACAATTGTAAGGCTGGTGATGGATTAAGGGGACTAGGAATTTTACCGGCCAGGCTTTGGCAAATCTGATGCGACAGGAGATAAATGTAGGTACAGAGAGGGAAGGTCGCCATTTTTTTTTTGGGGGGGGGGGTGGTCTCAACATATCTCTGGGTTTTGGTGCGTGAAGTTGTTGCCACTGGAGCTTACATGGATGGATCTCAGAGGGAATCTTTTCATGCAGTGGACAGATTCTACAAGACATATTGTGGATTCCTCGCACTTATGAAAACAAAACTGTTGCCCCAGATAAGAGATGGGGTATTGAGAAAAATACACTCTGTGGAAAATAAGAATGTCCTATTTTCTCTTGGATGTTGTCACTTTGTGTGGGCTGACATGACTGGGGCTGACAAAACCATTTTTATGCACCCTCTGGGGAATCCTTTGAGATCCAGCCAACGAAAAGGCACAGTTCATGCAATCAGTGGGCTGAAAAAAATTCAACACAGGCATTGGAGATAAGCAATTCATTCTTTCAGCTTTATGTTTTTGTTTAGAGGTGACTCAGACTCCCTCACAGTCTCTTGTCCTAAGCGCCACTCAGGTGCATGCAGTGGGGAGAGGGGGGCCACACAGCACAGATGGGGAGCAGTAGTAGCACTTAGGAGGGCTACAGTACAGTTACCATCAGTAATGCCTGTTCCTGTAGTAGCTGCTGCTGGAGAATCTCTAACTGCCTCTGTTCCTCTTCCAGCTGTCTACGGATATACTCCTGAGCAGCGTGTCGGCACAAGGAGATAGAGATACAGCAAGAGAAAAAAATCAGGAAATCTGAACATCCAAACACAGACAAGAGAAAGAAAGACAGAGACAGAGAGAGATATAGAGAAGATAATCTTCTCAGGTGGTAAACGAGGGGAGAAGATGAGAGTCAGAAGCCAGATCAAGCTAAGGAGACCGTGTTTTTTTAAACAATTGTAATGCGTTACAGAGGAAGTTCGACAAAGACACGGAGAAAAAAAGAGGTTTGAATATATCTTTTGCAACACTTGAAAAGCGTGGGAGTAGAGCAACAGAGTGATAAAGAGGGACCAGGATAGAAGAAATATACACATCAGAACAGCAGTAAGTTCAATGAGAGGACAAGGAAAAGAATTGTGTGAACGAAAGCGGGAAATATGAACTGTCGGAGGGAGATACAGAATAATCAAAACATACAAGAGCAGAATAAAAAGTAGCAAAGGATCCCAGAAATAGTAAGGAGTACCAGCTGGGAAACACACTGGGCCTATGACAACAAAACGGCTTCTGCAGTCATTGTCTGTATTTTCTAAAAAAGGACCCAAGCTCTGATATATGAGGAGCTCTTATCCAAATCGCTATAAATCCATTTTAGTAGTTTTCAGGAAAATGACATTTTTTACCTGGACCCACACATTTGATTAATATTCAATTTCTCTCGTCAAAATGGTTTTTATGGCTCAGTCTGAATATGTTGAAACTCTCCCGCTTCAGAGCGCTCACTGAATTCTGATTGGTCGAGAGGACGTATCGCATTTAGGCTAAAAATAGGTTTGGCGCTGGTCGCGGTTTGGAAAGGAACTGCATCTTGAGACCATTTTAAACAAGGAGATATAGAGATTTGGCAGAAACACTGATGAAGCAGTGAAAAGGTTCTGTAAACAGCAAAGTGGCTCAAACTCATTTTTTTTAATTTTGGCTTTTATCTCGTTTTGGAAAAGAGCTCTTCATATCTAAAATACTGAAAGCATCAACTCTTTATCCTATTCTCAATACTTCAAAATGTTTTTTATGCATCTCTGAAAACATTTAGCTTTTCCTACATAACAGTAAGGAATAAATAAAGCTGAAGAGGCATCTGTTGGTTGAATAATTAAGGTTTTTATTTTTTAAATAATTCAACAACTACAGTGTCTTTGGTTATTATTATTATATTTACTAAAGCTATCAGCACTGTCTTACCCACTGGGACTCCTATACTGTGGCAAACCAGCCCAGGAAATCACTGGTTTCTGTCCTCAAGGTACTACTGTCAAAAAAGGAAAACATCTTTTTCTAAAAGGACTCAAGTACTCTCAAGGATCCCCCTTTTTTAAATATTTTTTTTTAAATGTTTTTATTCAAGGAGCCCTTTAAAGCCAACTAATAATCCATTGTGCTTTATTATTATTTTCTGCAATATTTCAAATGTTGTAATAAGATTCAATTTGATTGAGGGTGAAGTACAGCTAACAAAAAAAGGACATAATCAGAGAAAAAGTAGAAAGTAGTGTTTTTGCATGTGAGATCCAGGAGCTGAGAGAGGAAAAGTGACCTAACACCAAATGAGGGCGGGACCATGAGCACAGAAAAACAACTCTATTATTGGATTAAAAATGCCGGAATAAAATCTCTGAAATGGAGATACTGAAAAAAAAACAAAAAAAACAGCTGTGGTAAAAAAAAATTCGTTTTTCAAGCTTTTATTTTGTAGGACAGACAGGAAATGGGGTGAGAGAGAAAGGGGGAGACATGCAGCGAAGGTCCGCAGGTCAGAGTCGAACTCAGGGACCTTCAGCCTCTTTACATGGGCCGACTGCTCTAACCACTGTGCCACCGGCCGCCCCATCACTGAGGTAATTTAAGGAGACAGTAAAATCAGAGTGACAAAAAAAACAAACTGAAACTGGATGTTTAAGGGCAAATGAGGGATTCTGCACTTTAACTGTCATCACGTTACACATTTCCGTTGCACCGTACTGTCTGTCTTCATAGTATACCGTACGTGTTTTTAATATAATATTACAGTAAGCGTATAAACCTGTTCTCTTTCCGCATGCCTCCTCTCCTCCTCTCGACGGAGCTGCTCCATTTCCTCGTAGCGCCTCCTCTGTTCCCTCTCGTGCTGTTTCCTCAGCTCGCGCTCTCGCTGCTGCTGCTGTCGGGATAACACAAGATAGAAGAGGATTCAGGATCACAACGCAATGTTTTCACACAAATTAAGAAATCATGTCTCCGCAGAGATCCTCACACATACAGTATGATGAATCTTTGATGTGTGAACTCTATTGATCGTATCTCTCTTTCATTCCTTCTACATCATCTATTAATAATTCGAGTAAAAAAATTAAAGTATGTGATGTGACATTCACATTTTTTTCGCACAAACACATGTATTTGCTCTCACGCAGACACACACTTGGCCCTGAGCGGAAGGGTCATGTTAGTTGAGTCGAGTCATGGCGCTTAGCCGTGCGTCGGGAGGCAAACCCTAGTGGGAACCCAGAGAGAGCGCACAGATTATGGGCTAAGGATTTTCTTCTCTAAGCCTGCTCTCTGGAACTAAGAGAGGGACACTGGGGAAAGGCTGTGTGTGTTTGTGTGTGTGTGTGTGTGTGTGTGTGTGTATGTGTGTGTGTGTGTGTGTGCGTGTGTGTGTGTGTGTGTGTGTGTGTGTGTTTGTCTGGCTCTCTACCTCTCTCCTGCAGCCTCTACCAAATGGTGAATGACAGGTTTTTTGAGTTTGAACTGCCAGAATGGGAGAAATTACGTTTGGCTTTAAAGTGTTTAAAAGAAAAGAGCAGGGAGAGCCAAACAGACGGGAATATGAATTTGGGCTATCCCTGTTAAAAAGTCACTTATGTCTTTTATATAAGCTGCTGTAGATAAATGTATTCAACAAGGTCAAAGGTCATGGTTAATGCCCGCTCCTTCTCAACGTCCTTTCGGCTTACCTCCTCAAGACGCCTCCTCTGCTCCTTCTGCTCCTCTATGCGTTTCTGTCTCTCGGCTAACAGTAAGCGCTTGTGCTCATCGTTCTGCTGCTGCTCCAGCTGCTGCCGCCGCTGCGCTTCCGAGCGCTCCTTGTTGGCCAGCTGGAGGCGCAGGAAGTCCCGCCTCAGAGTCGACTCTCCGGGTACGTTGATGATGGAGCTGCGAACAGACCGTTTGAGTTAGTTAAGAGATGTCGAATGATTTTTGAGGGGAACAAAGTTGTGTTTGTGTTTATTTTTGTACATTTGTGAGGACACTGACCTTGGTTCACCCATTTCTCTTTCTTCATCCTCCTCTTCACTGCCACTGTACTCATACTCTGTCTCATCTGATGGAGTGAGAAGGGAACATTTCAAAGAATAAAACTCAAGTAAAGAATAAAACTAAAGTGAGTTAGGTAATAACCAGCGGAGAGCAAAGCCATTCCACTTTACGTTTTTCATTTTTCACTCGAACTACCTTTGTTCATTGCTAAACGGCTCACGATCCTGGCATTCCCACATCCTCACCCCTTCAAGGCACTTTCTTTTAGCTGCTTTGAATAAGAGTAGTTCAAATTGTAATTTTACTGTGTGTAGCGATGTGGAGAACATTAGCTCTTTCAGTCAAACGGGGCTTAAAGCATAACGGTTGTGGAGGCAGACAGGCTCTTTCTGAGACACATCCACACGGACCTGTCCTCCGAATGTGACAAAGTGACAGCTGGAGAAAGCCACAGTCTCT